>NW_026734906.1:0-205100 GCF_949786415.1 Peromyscus eremicus | reverse complement strand
TCTTATCAGAAAACACCTCTTCCTCGTAGGAACAAAAACTGCATAAGATTCAACTCCATTTCTGACTGGGGAACAAACACTAGCTCGCCTTACAAGAAACACACTCTGCTTTTGAGAAAAGATCACGCTTCTGCTCTTCTCTGTTTCCTATGTGGTCCGAACAGTGAGCTTGCTCAGAACAAAAGAACTGTGCTTCCTACACACAGGGGCCATAACTAGTTCAACTCTGCTTAGCAAACTGACAAGAACAGTAGCTCTGCTTCAGTCCAATACACTGTACTTCCTGGGAACAGATGCGAGTGCTATTTGTACTGTGTATGGAAATGGGAGCGCAATAGTGACTTTCCTTACCAGAAAACAACTCTTGCTCGTAGTACCAAAAACTGCATGTGATTCAACTCCATTTAGGACTGGGAAACAAACGCTAGCTCTCCTTACAAGAAACACACTCTGCTTTTGAGAAAAGAGCACTCTTCTACTCTACTGTGTTTCCTATAGGGCCAGAACAGTGAGTTTGCTCAGAACAAAATTACTGTGCTTCCTACAAATACGGCCATATCTAGTTCAATTCTGCTTAGCAAACTGACAAGAACAGTAGCTCCGCTTCAGTCCAATACACTGTACTTCCTGGGAACAGATGCGAGTGCTGTTTGCACTGTGTATGGAAATGGGAGAGCAATAGTTACTCTTCTTACCAGAAAACAACTCTTGCTCGTAGGACAAGAAACTGCATGTGATTCAACTCCATTTAGGACTGGGAAACAAACGCTAGCTCGCCTTACAAGAAACACACTCTGCTTTTGAGAAAAGAGCACTCTTCTACTCTACTGTGTTCCCTATGGGGTCCGAACAGTGAGCTTGCTCTGATCAAAAGAACTGTGCTTCCTACACACATGGGCCATATCAAGTTCAACTCTGCTTAGGAAACTGACAAGAACAGTAGCTCCTCTTCAGTCCAATACACTGTACTTGCTGTGAACAGACGCGAGTGCTATTTGCACTGTGTATGGCAAAGGGAGCACAATAGTGACTTTCCTTACCAGAAAACAACTCTTGCTCGTAGGACCAAAAACTGCCTGTGATTCAACTCCATTTAGGACTGAGAAACAAACGCTAGCTCGCCTTACAAGAAACACACTCTGCTTTTGAGAAAAGAGCAGTCTTCTATTCTACTGTGGTTCATATGGGGTCCGAACATTGATCTTGCTCTGAACAAAAGAACTGTGCTTCCTACACACATGGGCCATATCTAGTTCAACTCTGCTTAGGAAACAGACAAGAACGGTAGCTCCTCTTCAGTCCAATACACTGTACTAGCTGGGAACATACGCGAGTCCTATTTGTACTGTGTATTGCAAAAGGAGCGCAATAGTGAATCTTTTTATCAGAAAACACCTCTTGCTCGTAGGACCAGAAACTGCATGGGATTCAACTCCATTTCTGACTGGGGAACAAATACTAGCTCGCCTTACAAGAAACACACTCTGCTTTTGAGAAAAGAGCACTCTTCTATTCTTCTGTGTTTCTATGTGGTCCGAACAGTGAGCTTGCTCAGAACAAAAGAACTGTGCTCTCTACACGCAGGGGCCATATCCACTTCAACTCTGCTTAGGAAACTGACAAGAACAGTAGCTCCGCTTCAGGCCAATACACTGTACTTCCTGGGAACAGATGCGAGTGCTATTTGCACTGTGTATGGAAATGGGAGCGCAATAGTGACTTTCCTTACCAGAAAACAACTCTTGCTCATAGGACCAAAAACTGCATGTGATTCAACTCCATTTAGGACTGGGAAACAAACGCTAGCTCGCCTTACAAGAAACATACTCTGCTTTTGAGAAAAGAGCACTCTTCTACTCTACTGTGTTTCCTACAGGGCCAGAACAGTGAGTTTGCTCAGAACAAAAGAACTGTGCTTCCTACAAATACGGCCATATCTAGTTCAATTCTGCTTAGGAAACTGACAAGAACAGTAGATCCTCTTCAGTCCAATACACTGTACATGCTGGGAACAGACGCCAGTGCTATTTGCCCTGTGTATGACAATGGGAGCACAATAGTGACTCTTCTTACCAGAAAACAATTCTTGCTTGTAGGACAAGAAACTGCATGTGATTCAACTCCATTTAGGACTGGGAAACAAACGCTAGCTCACCTTACAAGAAACACACTCTGCTTTTGAGAAAAGAACACTCTTCTACTATACAGTGTTTCCTATAGGGCCAGAACAGTGAGTTTGCTCAGAACAAAATAACTGTGCTTCTTACAAATACGGCCATACCTAGTTCAATTCTGCTTAGGAAACTGACAAGAACAGTAGATCCTCTTAAGTCCAATACACTGTACATGCTGGGAACAGATGCCAGTGCTATTTGCCCTGTGTATGACAATGGGAGCACAATAGTAACTCTTCTTACCAGAAAACAACTCTTGCTCGTAGGACAAGAAACTGCATGTGATTCAACTCCATTTAGGACTGGGAAACCAACGCTAGCTCGCCTTACAAGAAACACACTCTGCTTTGGAGAAAAGAGCACTCTTCTACTCTACTGTGTTTCATATAGAGCCAAAACAGTGAGCTTGCTCAGAACAAAAGAACCGTGCTTCCTACACACACGGGCGATATCTAGTTCAACTCTGCTTAGGAAACTGACAAGAACAGTAGCTCCTCTTCAGTCCAATACACTGTACTTGCTATGAACAGACGCGAGTGCTACTTGCATTGTGTATGGAAATGGGAGCGCATTAGTGACTTTTTTATTTACCAAAAAACAACTCTTGCTCATAGGACCAAAAACTGCATGTGATTCAACTCCATTTCTGACTGGGAAACAAACGCTACCTCGCCTTACAAGAAAGACACTCTGATTTTGAGAAAAGAGCACTCTTCTACTCTACTGTGTTTCCTATGGGGTCCGAACAGTGAGCTTGCTCAGAACAAAAGAACTGTGCTTCCTACACACACGGGCCATATCTAGTTCAACTCTGCTTAGGAAACTGACAAGAACAGTAGCTCCGCTTAAGTCCAATACACTGTACTTGCTGGGAACAGACGCGAGTGCTATTTGCACTGTGTATGGCAATGGGAGTGCAATAGTGACTTTCCTTACCAGAAAACAACTCTTGCTGGTAGGACCAGAAACTGCACGGGATTCAACTCCATTTAGGACTGGGAAACAAACGCTAGCTCGCCTTACAAGAAACACACTCTGCTTTTCATGAAAGAGCACTCTTCAACTCTACTGTGTTTCCTATAGGGCCAGAACAGTGAGTTTGCTCAGAACAAAAGAACTGTGCTTCCTACAAATAAGGCCATATCTAGTTCAATTCTGCTTAGGATACTGACAAGAACAGTAGATCCTCTTCAGTCCAATACACTGTAAATGCTGGGAACAGACGTCAGTGCTATTTGTCCTGTGTATGAAAATGGGAACGCAATAGTGACTCTTCTTACCAGAAAACAACTCTTGCTCGTAGGACCAGAAACTGGATGTGATTCAACTCCATTTAGGACTGGGAAACAAACGCTAGCTCTCCTTACAAGAAACACACTCTGCTTTTGAGAAAAGAGCACTCTTCTACTCTACTGTGTATCCTATGGGGCTTGAACATTGAGCTTGCTCAGAACAAAAGAACTGTGCTTCCTACACACAGGGGCCATATCTAGTTCAACTCTGCTTAGGAAATTGACAAGAACAGTAGCTCATCTTCAGTCCAATACACTGTACTTGCTGGGAACAGATGCGAGTGCTATTTGCACTGTGTATGGCAATGGGAGTGCAATAGTGACTTTCCTTACCAGAAAACAACTCTTGCTCATAGGACCAAAACAAGATGTGATTCAACTCCAATTAGGACTGGGAAATAAACGCTAGCTTGCCTTACTAGAAACACACTCTGCTTTTGAGAAAAGAGCACTCTTCTATTCTACTGTGTTTCCTATGGGGTCCGAAAAGTGAGCTTGCTCAGAAAAAAAAACTGTGCTTCCTACACACACGGGGCATATCTAGTTCAACTCTGCTTAGGAAACTGACAAGAACGGTAGCTCCTCTTCCCCCCAGTCCAATACACAGTACTAGCTGGGAACAGACGAGAGTCCTATTTGTACTGTGTATAGAATTAGGAGCACAACAGTGACTCTTCTTATCAGAAAAAACCTCTTCCTCGTAGGAACAAAAACTGCATGGGATTCAACTCCATTTCTGACTGGGGAACAAACACTAGCTCGCCTTACAAGAAACACACTCTGCTTTTGAGAAAAGAGCACTCTTTTACTCTTCTGTGTTTCTTATGTGGTCCGAACAGTGAGCTTGCTCAGAACAAAAGAACTGTGCTTCCTACACACATGGGCCATATCTAGTTCAACTCTGCTTAGAAAACTGACAAGAACAGTAGCTCCGCTTCAGTCCAATACACTGTACTTGCTTTGAACAGACGCGAGTGCTATTTGCACTGTGTATGGCAAAGGGAGCGCAATAGTGACTTTCCTTACCAGAAAACAACTCTTGCTCCTAGGACCAAAAACTGCATGTGATTCAACTCCATTTAGGACTGGGAAACAAACGCTAGCTCGCCTTACAAGAAACACACTCTGCTTTTGAGAAAAGAGCACTCTTCTACTCTACTGTGTTTCCCATAGGGCCAGAACAGTGAGTTTGCTCAGAACAAAATTACTGTGCTTCCTACAAATACGGCCATATCTAGTTCAATTCTGCTTAGCAAACTGACAAGAACAGTAGCTCCGCTTCAGTCCAATACACTGTACTTCCTGGGAACAGATGCGAGTGCTGTTTGCACTGTGTATGGAAATGGGAGAGCAATAGTTACTCTTCTTACCAGAAAACAACTCTTGCTCGTAGGACAAGAAACTGCATGTGATTCAACTCCATTTAGGACTGGGAAACAAACGCTAGCTCGCCTTACAAGAAACACACTCTGCTTTTGAGAAAAGAGCACTCTTCTACTCTACTGTGTTCCCTATGGGGTCCGAACAGTGAGCTTGCTCTGATCAAAAGAACTGTGCTTCCTACACACATGGGCCATATCAAGTTCAACTCTGCTTAGGAAACTGACAAGAACAGTAGCTCCTCTTCAGTCCAATACACTGTACTTGCTGTGAACAGACGCGAGTGCTATTTGCACTGTGTATGGCAATGGGAGTGTAATAGTGACTTTCCTTACCAGAAAACAACTCTTGCTCGTAGGACCAAAAACTGCATGTGATTCAACTCCATTTAGGACTGGGAAACAAACGCTAGTTCGCCTTACAAGAAACACACTCTGCTTTTGAGAAAAGAGCAGTCTTCTATTCTACTGTGGTTCATATGGGGTCCGAACATTGATCTTGCTCAGAACAAAAGAACTGTGCTTCCTACACACATGGGCCATATCTAGTTCAACTCTGCTTAGGAAACAGACAAGAACGGTAGCTCCTCTTCAGTCCAATACACTGTACTAGCTGGGAACATACGCGAGTCCTATTTGTACTGTGTATTGCAAAAGGAGCGCAATAGTGAATCTTTTTATCAGAAAACACCTCTTGCTCGTAGGACCAGAAACTGCATGGGATTCAACTCCATTTCTGACTGGGGAACAAATACTAGCTCGCCTTACAAGAAACACACTCTGCTTTTGAGAAAAGAGCACTCTTCTATTCTTCTGTGTTTCTATGTGGTCCGAACAGTGAGCTTGCTCAGAACAAAAGAACTGTGCTCTCTACACGAAGGGGCCATATCCACTTCAACTCTGCTTAGGAAACTGACAAGAACAGTAGCTCCGCTTCAGGCCAATACACTGTACTTCCTGGGAACAGATGCGAGTGCTATTTGCACTGTGTATGGAAATGGGAGCGCAATAGTGACTTTCCTTACCAGAAAACAACTCTTGCTCATAGGACCAAAAACTGCATGTGATTCAACTCCATTTAGGACTGGGAAACAAACGCTAGCTCGCCTTACAAGAAACATACTCTGCTTTTGAGAAAAGAGCACTCTTCTACTCTACTGTGTTTCCTACAGGGCCAGAACAGTGAGTTTGCTCAGAACAAAAGAACTGTGCTTCCTACAAATACGGCCATATCTAGTTCAATTCTGCTTAGGAAACTGACAAGAACAGTAGATCCTCTTCAGTCCAATACACTGTACATGCTGGGAACAGACGCCAGTGCTATTTGCCCTGTGTATGACAATGGGAGCACAATAGTGACTCTTCTTACCAGAAAACAATTCTTGCTTGTAGGACAAGAAACTGCATGTGATTCAACTCCATTTAGGACTGGGAAACAAACGCTAGCTCACCTTACAAGAAACACACTCTGCTTTTGAGAAAAGAACACTCTTCTACTATACAGTGTTTCCTATAGGGCCAGAACAGTGAGTTTGCTCAGAACAAAAGAACTGTGCTTCTTACAAATACGGCCATACCTAGTTCAATTCTGCTTAGGAAACTGACAAAAACAGTAGATCCTCTTAAGTCCAATACACTGTACATGCTGGGAACAGATGCCAGTGCTATTTGCCCTGTGTATGACAATGGGAGCACAATAGTAACTCTTCTTACCAGAAAACAACTCTTGCTCGTAGGACAAGAAACTGCATGTGATTCAACTCCATTTAGGACTGGGAAACCAACGCTAGCTCGCCTTACAAGAAACACACTCTGCTTTGGAGAAAAGAGCACTCTTCTACTCTACTGTGTTTCATATAGAGCCAAAACAGTGAGCTTGCTCAGAACAAAAGAACCGTGCTTCATACAAATACGGCCATATCTAGTTCAACTCTGCTTAGGAAACTGACAAGAACAGTAGCTCCTCTTCAGTCCAATACACTGTACTTGCTGGGAACAGACGCGAGTGCTACTTGCATTGTGTATGGAAATGGGAGCGCATTAGTGACTTTTTTATTTACCAAAAAACAACTCTTGCTCATAGGACCAAAAACTGCATGTGATTCAACTCCATTTCTGACTGGGAAACAAACGCTACCTCGCCTTACAAGAAAGACACTCTGATTTTGAGAAAAGAGCACTCTTCTACTCTACTGTGTTTCCTATGGGGTCCGAACAGTGAGCTTGCTCAGAACAAAAGAACTGTGCTTCCTACACACACGGGCCATATCTATTTCAACTCTGCTTAGGAAACTGACAAGAACAGTAGCTCCGCTTAAGTCCAATACACTGTACTTGCTGGGAACAGACGCGAGTGCTATTTGCACTGTGTATGGCAATGGGAGTGCAATAGTGACTTTCCTTACCAGAAAACAACTCTTGCTGGTAGGACCAGAAACTGCACGGGATTCAACTCCATTTAGGACTGGGAAACAAACGCTAGCTCGCCTTACAAGAAACACACTCTGCTTTTCATGAAAGAGCACTCTTCTACTCTACTGTGTTTCCTATAGGGCCAGAACAGTGAGTTTGCTCAGAACAAAAGAACTGTGCTTCCTACAAATAAGGCCATATCTAGTTCAATTCTGCTTAGGATACTGACAAGAACAGTAGATCCTCTTCAGTCCAATACACTGTAAATGCTGGGAACAGACGTCAGTGCTATTTGTCCTGTGTATGAAAATGGGAACGCAATAGTGACTCTTCTTACCAGAAATCAACTCTTGCTCGTAGGACCAGAAACTGGATGTGATTCAACTCCATTTAGGACTGGGAAAGAAACGCTAGCTCTCCTTACAAGAAACACACTCTGCTTTTGAGAAAAGAGCACTCTTCTACTCTACTGTGTATCCTATGGGGCTTGAACAGTGAGCTTGCTCAGAACAAAAGAACTGTGCTTCCTACACACAGGGGCCATATCTAGTTCAACTCTGCTTAGGAAACTGACAAGAACAGTAGCTCCTCTTCAGTCCAATACACTGTACTTGCTGTGAACAGACGCGAGTGCTATTTGCACTGTGTATGGCAAAGGGAGCGCAATAGTGACTTTCCTTACCAGAAAACAACTCTTGCTCGTAGGACCAAATACTGCATGTGATTCAACTCCATTTAGGACTGGGAAACAAACGCTAGCTCGCCTTAGAAGAAACACACTCTGCTTTTGAGAAAAGAGCACTCTTCTACTCTACTGTGTTTCCTATGGGGTCCGAACAGTGAGCTTGCTCAGAACAAAAGAACTGTGCTTCCTACACACACGGCCATATCTAGTTCAATTCTTCTTAGGTAACTGACAAGAACAGTACCACCTATTCAGTCCAATACAATGTACTTGCTGGGAACAGACGCCAGTGCTATTTGCACTGTGTATGGCAATGGCAGCGCAATAGTGACTATTCTTACCATAAAACAACTCTTGCTCGTAGGACCAGAAACTGCATGTGATTCCACTCCATTTAGGACTGGGAAACAAACGCTAGCTCGCCTTACAAGAAACACACTCTGCTTTTGAGAAAAGAGCACTCTTCTACTCTACTGTGTTTCCTATGGGGTCCAAAGAGTGAGGTTGCTCAGAACAAGAGAACTGTGCTTCCTACACACGGGCCATATCTAGTTCAACTCTGCTTACGAAACTGACAAGAAGAGTAGCTCCTCTTCATCAGATACACTGTATTTGCTGGGAACAGACACGAGTGATATTTGCACTGTGTATGGCAATGGGAGCACAATAGTGACTTTCCTTCCCAGAAAACAACTCTTGTTCGTAGGACCAGAAACTGCATGTGATTTAACTCCATTTAGGACTAGGAAACAAACGCTAGCTCGCCTTACAAGAAACACACTCTGCTTTTGAGAAAAGAGCACTCTTCTACTCTACTGTGTTTCCTATAGGGCCAGAACAGTGAGCTTGCTCAGAACAAAAGAACTGTGCTTCCTACACACAGGGGCCATATCTAGTTCAACTCTACTTAGGAACCTGACAAGAACAGTAGATCCTCTTCATTCCAATACACTGTACTTGCTGGGAACAGACGCCAGTGCTATTTGTCCTGTGTACGGGATTGGCAGCGCAATAGTGACTATTCTTACCATAAAACAACTCTTGCTCGTAGGACCAGAAACCGCATGTGATTCAACTCCATTTAGGACTGGGAAATAAACGCTAGCTCGCCTTACAAGAAACACACTCTGCTTTTGAGAAAAGAGCACTCTTCTACTCTACTGTTTTTCCTATAGGGCCAGAGCAGTGAGCTTGCTCAGAACAAAAGAACTGTGCTTCCCACGCACGGGCCATATCTAGTTCAACTCTGCCTAGGAAACTGACAAGAACAGTAGCTCCTCTTCAGTCCGATACACTGTACTTGCTGGGAACAGACGCGAGTGCTATTTGCACTGTGTATGGCAATGGGAGCACAAAAGTGACTTTCCTTACCAGAAAACAACTCTTGATCGTAGGACAGAAACTGCATGTGATTCAACTCCATTTAAGACTGGGAAACAAATGCTAGCTTGCCTTACAAGAAACAAACTCTACTTTTGAGAAAAGAGCACTCTTCTACACTACTGTGTTTCCTATGGGGTCCGAACAGTGAGCTTGCTCTGAACAAAAGAACTGTGCTTCCTACACACACGGCCATATCTAGTTCCATTCTGCTTAGGAACTTGACAAGAACAGTAGATCCTCTTCAGTCCAATACACTGTACTTCCTGGGAACAGACGCCAGTGTTATTTGTCCTGTGTATGGCAATGGCAGCGCAATAGTGACTCTTCTTACAATAAAACAACTCTTGCTCATAGGACCAGAAACTGCATGTGATTCAACTCCATTTAGGACTGGGAAACAAACGCTAGCTCGCCTTAAAAGAAACACACTCTGCTTTAGAGAAAAGAGCACTCTTCTACTCTACTGTGTTTCCTATAGGATTTAAAGAGTGAGCTAGCTCAGAACAAAAGAACTGTGCTTCGTACACACGGGCCATATCTAGTTCAACTCTGCTTAGGAAACTGACAAGAACAGTAGCTCCTATTCAGTCCAATACACTGTAATTGCTGGGAACAGACGCGAGTGGTATTTGCACTGTTTATGGCATTTGGAGCGCAATAGTGACTCTTCTTACCAGAAAACAACTCTTGCACGTAGGACCATAAAATGCCTGTGACTCAACTCCATTTAAGACTGGGAAACAAACTCGAGCTCGCCTTACAAGAAACACACTCTGCTTTAGAGAAAAGAGCACTCTTCTACTCTACTGTGTTTCCTATGGGGTCCGAACAGTGAGCTTGCTCAGAACAAAAGAACTGTGCTTCCTACACACACGGCCATATCTAGTTCAATTCTGCTTAGGAAACTGACAAGAACTGTAGTTCCTCTTCAGTCCAATACACTGTACTTGCTGCGAACAGATGCCAGTGCTATTTGTCCTGTGTATGGCAATGGCAGCACAATAGTGACTCTTCTTACCAGAAAACAACTCTTGCTCGTAGGACCAGAAACTGCATGATATTCAACTCCATTTAGGACTGCGAAACAAACGCTAGCTTGCCTTACTAGAAACACACTCTGCTTTAGAGAAAAGTGCACTCTTCTACTCTACTGTATATCCTATGGGGTCCAAACAGTGAGCTTGCTCTGAACAAAAGAACTGTGCTTCCTACACACACTGATCATATCTAGTTCAACTCTGCTTAGGAAACTGAGAAGAACAGTAGCACCTATTCAGTCCAATACACTGTACTTGCTGGGAACATATGCGAGTGCTATTTGCACTGGGTATGGCAAGGGGAGCGCAATGTGACTTTCCTTACCACAAAACAACTCTTGTTCGTAGGACCAGAACCTGCATGTGATTCCACTCCATATAGGACTGGGAAACAAACGCTACCTCGCCTTACAAGAAACACACTCTGCTTTTGAGAAAAGAGCACTCTTCTACTCTACTTTGTTTCCTATGGGTTCCAAACAGTGAGCTTGCTCAGAACAAAAGAACTGTGCTTACTACACACGGGCCATATCTAGTTCAACTCTGCTTAGGAAACTGACAAGTAGAGTAGCTCCTCTTCATCCGATACACTGTATTTGCTGGGAACAGACGCCATTCCTATTTGTCCTGTGTACGGCAATGGCAGTGCAATAGTGACTATTTTTACCATAAAACAACTCTTGCTTGTAGGACCAGAAACTGCATGTGATTCAACTCCATTTAGGACTGGGAAACAAACACTAGCTGGCCTTACAAGAAACATACTCTGCTTTAGAGAAAAGAGTACTCTTCTACTCTACTGTGTTTCCTATAGGGCCAGAACAGTGAGCTTGCTCAGAACAAAAGAACTGTGCTTCCCACACGGGACATATCTAGTTCAACTCTGCTTAGGAAACTAACAAGAACAATAGCTCCTCTTCATTCTGATACACTGTACTTGCTGGGAACAGACGCGAGTGCTATTTGCACTGTGTATGGCAATGGGAGCGCAATAGTGACTTTCCTTACCAGAAAACAACTCTTGCTCGTAGTACCAGAAACTCCATGTGATTCAACTCTGTTTAGGACTGGGAAACAAACGCTAGCTCGCCGTACAAGAAACACACTCTGCTTTTGAGAAAAGAGCACTCTTCTAATCTACTGTGTTTCCTATGGGGTCCGAACAGTGAGCTTGCTCAGAACAAAAGAACTGTGCTTCCTACACACACGGCCATATCTAGTTCAAGTCTGCTTAGGAACCTGAGAAGAACAGTAGATCCTCTTCAGTCCAATACACTGTACTTGCTGGGAACAGACGCCAGTGTTATTTGTCCTGTGTATGGCAATGGCAGTGCAATAGTGACTCTTCTTACCAGAAAACAACTCTTTCTCGTAGGACCAGAAACTGCATGGGATTCAACTCCATTTAGGACTGAAAAACAAACGCGAGCTCGCCTTACTAGAAACACACTCTGCTTTAGAGAAAAGAGCAGTCTTCTACTCTACTGTGTTTCCTATAGAGCCAGAACAGTGAGCTTGCTCAGAACATAAGAACTGTGCTTCCTACAAACACGGGCCATATCTAGTTCAACTCTGCATAGAAACTTACAAGAACAGTATCTCCTCTTCAGTCCAATACACTGTACTTGCTGGGAACAGACACGAGTGCTATTTGCACTGTGTATGGCATTTGGAGCACAATTGTGACTCTTCTTACCAGAAAACAACTCTTGCTCGTAGGACCAAAAACTGCCTGTGACTCAACTCCATTTAGGACTGGGAAACAAACGCTAGGTCGCCTTCCAAGAAACACACTCTGCTTTAGAGAAAAGAGCACTCTTCTACTCTACTGTGTATCCTTTTGGGTCCAAACAGTGAGCTTGCTCAGAACAAAAGAACTGTGCTTCCTACACACACGGGCCATATCTAGTTCAACTCTGCTTAGGAAACTGACAAGAACAGTAGCACCTATTCAGTCCAATACACTGTACTTGCTGGGAACAGACGCGAGTGCTTTTTGCACTGTGTATGGCAATGGGAGCGCAATGTGACTTTCCTTACCAGAAAACAACTCTTGTTCATAGGACCAGAAATTGCATGTGATTCAACTCCATTTAGTACTGGGAAACAAACGCTAGCTCTCCTTACATGAAACACACTCTGCTTTTGAGAAAAGAGCACTCTTCTACTCTACTGTGTTTCCTATGGGGTCCGAACAGTGAGCTTGCTCAGAACAAAAGAACTGTGCTTCCTACACACACGGCCATATCTAGTTCAATTCTGCTTAGGAACCTGACAAGAACAGTAGATCCTCTTCAGTGCAATACACAGTACTTGGTGGGAACAGACGCCAGTGCTATTTGTCCTGTGTATGGCAATGGCAGCGCAATAGTGACTCTTCTTACCATAAAACAACTCTTGCTCATAGTACCAGAAACTGCATGTGATTCCACTCCATTTAGGACTGGGAAACAAACGCTAGCTCGCCTTAAAAGAAACACACTCTGCTTTAGAGAAAAGAGCACTCTACTACTCTACTGTGTTTCCTATAGGGTTAGAAGAGTGAGCTTGCTCAGAACAAAAGAACTGTGCTTCGTACACACGGTCCATATCTAGTTCAACTCTGCTTAGGAAACTGACAAGAACAGTAGCTCCTATTCAGTCCAATACACTGTACTTGCTGGGAACAGACGCGAGTCCTATTTGCACTGTGTATGGCATTTGGAGCGTAATAGTGACTCTTCTTACCAGAAAACAACTCTTGCACGTAGGACCAAAAACTGCCTGTGACTCAAATCCATTTAGGACTGGGAAAAAACGCGAGCTCACCTTACAAGAAACACACTCTGCTGTAGAGAAAAGAGCACTCTTCTACTCTACTGTGTTTTCTATGGGGTCCGAACAGTGACCTTGCTCAGAACAAAAGAACTGTGATTCCTACACACACGGCCATATCTAGATCAATTCTGCTTAGGAAACTGACAAGAACTGTAGTTCCTCTTCAGTCCAATACACTGTACTTGCTGCGAACAGATGCCAGTGCTATTTGTCCTGTGTATGGCAATGGCAGCACAATAGTGACTCTTCTTACCAGAAAACAACTCTTGCTCGTAGGACCAGAAACTGCATGATATTCAACTCCATTTAGGACTGCGAAACAAACGCTAGCTTGCCTTACTAGAAACACACTCTGCTTTAAAGAAAAGAGCACTCTTCTACTCTACTGTGTATCCTTCTGTGTCCAAACAGTGAGCTTGCTCAGAACAAAAGAACTATGCTTCCTACACACACTGATCATATCTAGTTCAACTCTGCTTAGGAAACTGACAAGAACAGTAGCACCTATTCAGTAAAATACACTGTACTTGCTGGGAACAGACGCGAGTGCTATTTGCACTGTGTATGGCAATGGGACCGCAATGTGACTTTCCTTACCACAAAACAACTCTTGTTCGTAGGACCAGAAACTGCATGTGATTCAACTCCATTTAGGACTAGGAAACAAACGCTAGCTCGCCTTACAAGAAACACACTCTGCTTTAGAGAAAAGAGCACTCATCTACTCTACTGTGTTTCCTATAGGGCCAGAACAGTGAGCTTGCTCAGAACATAAGAACTGTGCTTCCTACACACACGGGCCATATCTAGTTCAACTCTGCTTAGGAAACTGACAAGAACAGTAGCTCCTCTTCAGTCCGATACACTGTACTTGCTGGGAACAGACGCGAGTGCTATTTGCACTGTGTATGGCAATGGGAGCGCAATAGTGACTTTCCTTACAAGAAAACAACTCTTGCTCGTAGGACCAGAAACTGCATGTGATTCAACTCCATTTAGGACTGGGAAACAAATGCTAGCTCGCCTTACAAAAACACACTCTGCTTTTGAGAAAAGAGCACTCTTCTACTCTACTGTGTTTCCTATGGGGTCCGAACAGTGAGCTTGCTCAGAACAAAAGAACTGTGCTTCCTACACACACGGCCATATCTAGTTCAATTCTGCTTAGGTAACTGACAAGAACAGTACCACCTATTCAGTCCAATACAATGTACTTGCTGGGAACAGACGCGAGTGCTATTTGCACTGTGTATGGCAATGGGAGCGCAATGTGACTTTCCTTACCAGAAAACAACTCTTGTTCATAGGACCAGAAACTGCATGTGATTCAACTCCATTTAGGACTAGGAAACAAACGCTAGCTCGCCTTACAAGAAACACAATCTGCTTTTGAGAAAAGAGCACTCTTCTACTCTACTGTGTTTCTTATAGGACCAGAAAAGTGAGCTTGCTCAGAACAAATGAACTGTGCTTCCTACACACACGGGCCATATCTAGTTCAACTCTGCTTATGAAACTGACAAGAACAGTAGCTCCTCTTCAGTCCAATACACTGTACTTGCTGGGAACAGACGCGAGTGCTATTTGCACTGTGTATGGCAATGGGAGCACAATAGTGACTTTCCTTACAAGAAAACAACTCTTGCTCGTAGGACCAGAAACTGCATGTGATTCAACTCCATATAGGAATGGGAAACAAATCCTAGCTCGCCTTACAAGAAACACACTCTGCTTTTGAGAAAAGAGCACACTTCTACTCTACTGTGTTTCCTATGGGGTCCGAAAAGTGAGCTTGCTCAGAACAAAAGAACTGTGCTTCCTACACACACGGCCATATCTAGTTCAATTCTGCTTAGGAACCTGACAAGAACAGTAGATCCTCTTCAGTCCAATACACTGTACTTGCTGGGAACAGACGCCAGTGCTATTTGTCCTGTGTATGGCAATGGCAGCGCAATAGTGACTCTTCTTTCCATAAAACAACTCTTGCTCGTAGGACCAGAAACTGCATGTGATTCCACTCCATTTAGGACTGGGAAACAAACGCTAGCTCGCCTTACAAGAAACACACTCTGCTTTAGAGAAAAGAGCACTCTACTACTCTACTGTGTTTCCTATAGAGCCAGAACAGTGAGCTTGCTCAGAACAAAAGAACTGTGCTTCCTACACACGGGCCAGATCTAGTTCAACTCTGCTTAGGAAACTGACAAGAACAGTAGCTCCTATTCAGTCCAATACACTGTACTTGCTGGGAACAGTCGCGAGTGCTATTTGCACTGTTTATGGCATTTGGAGCGTAATAGTGTCTCTTCTTACCAGAAAACAACTCTTGCTCGTAGGATCAAAAACTGCCTGTGACTCAACTCCATTTAGGACTGGGAAACAAACGCGAGCTCACCTTACAAGAAACACACTCTGCTTTAGAGAAAAGAGCAGTCTTTTACTCAACTGTGTTTCCTATGGGGTCCGAACAGTGAGCTTTCTCAGAACAAAAGATCTGTGCTTCCTACACACACGGCCATATCTAGTTCAATTCTGCTTAGGAACCTGACAAGAACAGTAGATCCTCTTCAGTCCAATACACTGTACTTGCTGCGAACCTATGCCAGTGCTATTTGCACTGTGTATGGCAATGGGAGCGCAATAGTGACTTTCCTTACCAGAAAACAACTCTTGTTCGTAGGACCAGAAACTGCATGTGATTCAACTCCATTTAGAGCTAGGAAACAAACTCTAGCTCGCCTTACAAGAAACACACTCTGCTTTAGAGAAAAGAGCACTCATCTACTCTACTGTGTATCCTTTTGGGTCCAAACAGTGAGCTTGCTCAGAACAAAAGAACTGTGCTTCCTACACACACTGATCATATCTAGTTCAACTCTGCTTAGGAAACTGACAAGAACAGTAGCACCTATTCAGTCCAATACACTGTACTTGCTGGGAACAGACGCGAGTGCTATTTGCACTGTGTATGGCAATGGAACCGCAATGTGACTTTCCTTACCACAAAACAACTCTTGTTCGTAGGACCAGAAACTGCATGTGATTCAACTCCATTTAGGACTAGGAAACAAACGCTAGCTCGCCTTACAAGAAACACACTCTGCTTTAGAGAAAAGAGCACTCATCTACTCTACTGTTTTTCCTATAGGGCCAGAACAGTGAGCTTGCTCAGAACAAAAGAACTGTGCTTCCTACACACGGGCCAGATCTAGTTCAACTCTGCTTAGGAACCTGACAAGAACAGTAGATCCTCTTCAGTCCAATATACTGTACTTGCTGGGAACAGACGCCAGTGCTATTTGTCCTGTGTATGGCAATGGCAGCGCAATAGTGACTCTTCTTACCAGAAAACAACTCTTGCTTGTAGGACCAGAAACTGCATGTGATTCAACTCCATTTAGGACTGGGAAACAAACGCTAGCTCGCCTTACAAGAAACACACTCTGCTTTAGAGAAAAGAGCACTCTTCTACTCTACTGTGTTTCCTATGGGGTCCAAACAGTGAGCTTGCTCAAAATAAAAGAACTGTGCTTCCTACACACGGGCCATATCTAGTTCAACTCTGCTTATGAAACTGACAAGAACAGTAGCTCCTCTTCAGTCCAATACACTGTACTTGCTGGGAACAGAAGCGAGTGCTATTTGCACTGTGCATGGCTTTTGGAGCGCAATAGTGACTCTTCTTACCAGAAAACAACTCTTGCTCATAGGACCAAAAACTGCATGTGACTCAACTCCGTTTCTGACTGGGAAACAAACACTAGCTAGCCTTACAAGAAACACACTCTGCTTTTGAGAAAAGAGCACTCTTCTACTCTACTGTGTTTCCTATAGGGCCAGAAGAGTGAGCTTGCTCAGAACAAAAGAACTGTGCTTCCCACAACGGGCCACATCTAGTTCAACTCTGCTTAGGAAACTGACAAGAAGAGTAGCTCCTCTTCATCCGATACACTGTATTTGCTGGGAACAGACGCCAGTGATATTTGCATTGTGTATGGCAATGGGAGCGCAATAGTGACTTTCCTTACCAGAAAACAACTCTTGTTCGTAGGACCAGAAACTGCATGTGATTCAACTCCATTTAGGACTAGGAAACAAACGCTAGCTCGCCTTACAAGAAACACACTCTGCTCTTGAGAAAAGAGCACTCTTCTACTCTACTGTGTTTCTTATAGGACCAGAACAGTGAGCTTGCTCAGAACATAAGAACTGTGCTTCCTACACACACGGGCCATATCTAGTTCAACTCTGCTTAGGAAACTGACAAGAACAGTAGCTCCTCTTCAGTCCGATACACTGTACTTGCTGGGAACAGACACGAGTGCTATTTGCACTGTGTATGGCAATGGCAGCGCAATAGTGAATCTTCTTTCCATAAAACAACTCTTGTCGTAGGACCAGAAACTGCATGTGATTCAACTCCATTTAGGAATGGGAAACAAATGCTAGCTCGCCTTAGAAGAAACTCACTCTGCTTTAGAGAAAAGAGCACTCTCCTACTCTACTGTGTTTCCTATAGAGCCAGAACAGTGAGCTTGCTCAGAACAAAAGAACTGTGCTTCCTACACACGGGCCAGATCTAGATCAACTCTGCTTAGGAAACTGACAAGAACAGTAGCTCCTATTCAGTCCAATACACTGTACTTGCTGGGAACAGTCGCGACTGCTATTTGCACTGTTTATGGCATTTGGAGCGTAATAGTGTCTCTTCTTACCAGAAAACAACTCTTGCTCATAGGATCAAAAACTGCCTGTGACTCAACTCCATTTAGGACTGGGAAACAAACGCGAGCTCGCCTTACAAGAAACACACTCTGCTTTAGAGAAAAGAGCACTCTTTTACTCAACTGTGTTTCCTATGGGGTCCGAACAGTGAGCTTTCTCAGAACAAAAGATCTGTGCTTCCTACACACACGGCCATATCTAGTTCAATTCTGCTTAGGAACCTGACAAGAACAGTAGATCCTCTTCAGTCCAATACACTGTACTTGCTGCGAACCTATGCCAGTGCTATTTGCACTGTGTATGGCAATGGGAGCGCAATAGTGACTTTCCTTACCAGAAAACAACTCTTGTTCGTAGGACCAGAAACTGCATGTGATTCAACTCCATTTAGAGCTAGGAAACAAACTCTAGCTCGCCTTACAAGAAACACACTCTGCTTTAGAGAAAAGAGCACTCATCTACTCTACTGTGTTTCCTATAGGGCCAGAACAGTGAGCTTGCTCAGAACATAAGAACTGTGCTTCCTACACACACGGGCCATATCTAGTTCAACTCTGCTTAGGAAACTGACAAGAACAGTAGCTCCTCTTCAGTCTGATACACTGTACTTGCTGGGAACAGACGCCAGTGCTATTTGTCAAGTGTATGGCAATGGCAGCACAATAGTTACTGTTCTTACCATAAAACAACTCTTGCTCTTAGGAACAAAAATTGCATGTGATTCCACTCCATTTAGGACTGGAAAACAAACGCTAGCTCGCCTTACAGGAAACACACTCTGCTTTAGAGAAAAGAGCACTCTTCTACTCTACTCTGTTTCTTATGGGGTCCAAACAGTGAGCTTGCTCAGAACAAAAGAACTGTGCTTCCCACAGATGGGCCAGATCTAGTTCAACTCTGCTTAGGAACCTGACAAGAACAGTAGATCCTCTTCAGTCCAATATACTGTACTTGCTGGGAACAGACGCCAGTGCTATTTGTCCTGTGTATGGCAATGGCAGCGCAATAGTGACTCTTCTTACCAGAAAACAACTCTTGCTTGTAGGACCAGAAACTGCATGTGATTCAACTCCATTTAGGACTGGGAAACAAACGCTAGCTCGCCTTACAAGAAACACACTCTGCTTTAGAGAAAAGAGCACTCTTCTACTCTACTGTGTTTCCTATGGGGTCCAAACAGTGAGCTTGCTCAAAATAAAAGAACTGTGCTTCCTACACACGGGCCATATCTAGTTCAACTCTGCTTACGAAACTGACAAGAACAGTAGCTCCTCTTCAGTCCAATACACTGTACTTGCTGGGAACAGAAGCGAGTGCTATTTGCACTGTGCATGGCATGGAGCGCAATAGTGACTCTTCTTACCAGAAAACAACTCTTGCTCATAGGACCAAAAACTGCATGTGACTCAACTCCGTTTCTGACTGGGAAACAAACACTAGCTAGCCTTACAAGAAACACACTCTGCTTTTGAGAAAAGAGCACTCTTCTACTCTACTGTGTTTCCTATAGGGCCAGAAGAGTGAGCTTGCTCAGAACAAAAGAACTGTGCTTCCCACACACGGGCGATATCTAGTTCAACTCTGCTTAGGAAACTGACAAGAACAGTAGCTCCTCTTCAGTCCAATACACTGTACTTGCTGGGAACAGACACGAGTGCTATTTGCACTGTGTATGGCAATTGGAGCACAATTGTGACTCTTCTTACCAGAAAACAACTCTTGCTCGTAGGATCAAAAACTGCCTGTGACTCAACTCCATTTAGGACTGGGAAACAAACGCGAGCTCGCCTTACAAGAAACACACTCTTCTTTAGAGAAACGAGCACTCTTCTACTCTACTGTGTTTCTTATAGGGTCCGAACAGTGAGGTTGCTCAGAACAAAAGAACTGTGAGTCCTACACACACGGTCATATCTAGTTCAATTCTGCTTAGGAACCTGACAAAAACAGCAGATCCTCTTCAGTCCAATACACTGTATTTGCTGTGAACAGAGGCCAGTGCTATTTGTCCTGTGTATGGCAATGGCAGCACAATAGTGACTCTTCTTACCAGAAAACAACTCTTGCTCGTAGTACCAGAAACTGCATGGGATTCAACTCCATTTAGGACAGCGAAACAAACGCTAGCTCGCCTTACAAGAAACACACTCTGCTTTAGAGAAAAGAGCACTCTTCTATTCTACTGTGTATCCTTTGGGGTCCAAACAGTGAGCTTGCTCAGAACAAAAGAACTGTGCTTCCTCCACACACGGGCCATATCTAGTTCAACTCTGCTTAGGAAACTGACAAGAACAGTAGCACCTATTCAGTCCAATACACTGTACTTGCTGGGAATAGACGCGAGAGCTATTTGCACTGTTTATGGCAATGGGAGCACAATGTGACTTTCCTTACCAGAAAACATCTCTTGTTCATAGGACCAGAATTGTATGTGATTCAACTCCATTTAGTACTGGGAAAAAAACGCTAGCTCTCCTTACATGAAACACACTCTGCTTTTGAGAAAAGAGCACTCTTCTACTCTACTGTGTTTCTTATGGGGTCCGAACAGTGAGCTTGCTCAGAACAAAAGAACTGTGCTTCCTACACACACGGCCATATCTAGTTAAATTCTGCTGAGGAACCTGACAAGAACAGTAGATCCTCTTCAGTCCAATACACTGTACTTGCTGGGAAAAGACGCCAGTGCTATTTGTCCTGTGTATGGCAATGGCAGCACAATAGTGACTCTTATTACCATAAAACAACTCTTGCTCGTAGGACCAGAAACTGCATGATATTCAACTCCATTTAGGACTGCGAAACAAACGCTAGCTTGCCTTACTAGAAACACACTCTGCTTTAGAGAAAAGAGCACTCTTCTTCTCTACTGTGTATCCTATGGGGTCCAAACAGTGAGCTTGCTCAGAACAAAAGAACTGTGCTTCCTACACACACTGATCATATCTAGTTCAACTCTGCTAAGGAAACTGACAAGAACAGTAGCACCTATTCAGTCCAATACACTGTACTTGCTGGGAACAGACGCCAGTGCTATTTGTCCTGTGTATGGCAATGGCAGCGCAATAGTGACTATTCTTACCATAAAACAACTCTTGCTCGTAGGACCAGAAACTGCATGTGGTTCCACTCCATTTAGGACTGGGAAACAAATGCTAGCTCGCCTTACAAGAAACACACTCTGCTTTTGAGAAAAGAGCACTCTTCTACTCTACTGTTTTTCCTATGGGGTCCAAACAGTGAGCTTGCTCAGAACAAAAGAACTGTGCTTCCTACACACAGGCCACATCTAGTTCAACTCTGCTTAGGAAACTGACAAGAAGAGTAGCTCCTCTTCATCCGATACACTGTATTTGCTGGGAACAGACGCGAGTGATATTTGCATTGTGTTTGGCAATGGGAGCGCAATAGTGACTTTCCTTACCAGAAAACAACTCTTGTTCATAGGACCAGAAACTGCATGTGATTCAACTCCATTTAGGAGTAGGAAACAAACGCTAGCTCGCCTTACAAGAAACACACTCTGCTCTTGAGAAAAGAGCACTCTTCTACTCTACTGTGTTTCTTATAGGACCAGAACAGTGAGCTTGCTCAGAACAAAAGAACTGTGCTTCCTACACACACGGGCCATATCTAGTTCAACTCTGCTTAGGAAACTGACAAGAACAGTAGCTCCTCTTCAGTCCGATACACTGTACTTGATGGGAACAGACACGAGTGCTATTTGCACTGTGTATGGCAATGGCAGCGCAATAGTGAATCTTCTTTCCATAAAACAACTCTTGTCGTAGGACCAGAAACTGCATGTGATTCAACTCCATTTAGGAATGGGAAACAAATGCTAGCTCGCCTTAGAAGAAACTCACTCTGCTTTAGAGAAAAGAGCACTCTCCTACTCTACTGTGTTTCCTATAGAGCCAGAACAGTGAGCTTGCTCAGAACAAAAGAACTGTGCTTCCTACACACGGGCCAGATCTAGATCAACTCTGCTTAGGAAACTGACAAGAACAGTAGCTCCTATTCAGTCCAATACACTGTACTTGCTGGGAACAGTCGCGACTGCTATTTGCACTGTTTATGGCATTTGGAGCGTAATAGTGTCTCTTCTTACCAGAAAACAACTCTTGCTCATAGGATCAAAAACTGCCTGTGACTCAACTCCATTTAGGACTGGGAAACAAACGCGAGCTCGCCTTACAAGAAACACACTCTGCTTTAGAGAAAAGAGCACTCTTTTACTCAACTGTGTTTCCTATGGGGTCCGAACAGTGAGCTTTCTCAGAACAAAAGATCTGTGCTTCCTACACACACGGCCATATCTAGTTCAATTCTGCTTAGGAACCTGACAAGAACAGTAGATCCTCTTCAGTCCAATACACTGTACTTGCTGCGAACCTATGCCAGTGCTATTTGCACTGTGTATGGCAATGGGAGCGCAATAGTGACTTTCCTTACCAGAAAACAACTCTTGTTCGTAGGACCAGAAACTGCATGTGATTCAACTCCATTTAGAGCTAGGAAACAAACTCTAGCTCGCCTTACAAGAAACACACTCTGCTTTAGAGAAAAGAGCACTCATCTACTCTACTGTGTTTCCTATAGGGCCAGAACAGTGAGCTTGCTCAGAACATAAGAACTGTGCTTCCTACACACACGGGCCATATCTAGTTCAACTCTGCTTAGGAAACTGACAAGAACAGTAGCTCCTCTTCAGTCTGATACACTGTACTTGCTGGGAACAGACGCCAGTGCTATTTGTCAAGTGTATGGCAATGGCAGCACAATAGTTACTGTTCTTACCATAAAACAACTCTTGCTCTTAGGAACAAAAATTGCATGTGATTCCACTCCATTTAGGACTGGAAAACAAACGCTAGCTCGCCTTACAGGAAACACACTCTGCTTTAGAGAAAAGAGCACTCTTCTACTCTACTCTGTTTCTTATGGGGTCCAAACAGTGAGCTTGCTCAGAACAAAAGAACTGTGCTTCCCACAGATGGGCCAGATCTAGTTCAACTCTGCTTAGGAACCTGACAAGAACAGTAGATCCTCTTCAGTCCAATATACTGTACTTGCTGGGAACAGACGCCAGTGCTATTTGTCCTGTGTATGGCAATGGCAGCGCAATAGTGACTCTTCTTACCAGAAAACTACTCTTGCTTGTAGGACCAGAAACTGCATGTGATTCAACTCCATTTAGGACTGGGAAACAAACGCTAGCTCGCCTTACAAGAAACACACTCTGCTTTAGAGAAAAGAGCACTCTTCTACTCTACTGTGTTTCCTATGGGGTCCAAACAGTGAGCTTGCTCAAAATAAAAGAACTGTGCTTCCTACACACGGGACATATCTAGTTCAACTCTGCTTACGAAACTGACAAGAACAGTAGCTCCTCTTCAGTCCAATACACTGTACTTGCTGGGAACAGAAGCGAGTGCTATTTGCACTGTGCATGGCATTTGGAGCGCAATAGTGACTCTTCTTACCAGAAAACAACTCTTGCTCATAGGACCAAAAACTGCATGTGACTCAACTCCGTTTCTGACTGGGAAACAAACACTAGCTAGCCTTACAAGAAACACACTCTGCTTTTGAGAAAAGAGCACTCTTCTACTCTACTGTGTTTCCTATAGGGCCAGAAGAGTGAGCTTGCTCAGAACAAAAGAACTGTGCTTCCCACACACGGGCGATATCTAGTTCAACTCTGCTTAGGAAACTGACAAGAACAGTAGCTCCTCTTCAGTCCAATACACTGTACTTGCTGGGAACAGACACGAGTGCTATTTGCACTGTGTATGGCAATTGGAGCACAATTGTGACTCTTCTTACCAGAAAACAACTCTTGCTCGTAGGATCAAAAACTGCCTGTGACTCAACTCCATTTAGGACTGGGAAACAAACGCGAGCTCGCCTTACAAGAAACACACTCTTCTTTAGAGAAACGAGCACTCTTCTACTCTACTGTGTTTCTTATAGGGTCCGAACAGTGAGGTTGCTCAGAACAAAAGAACTGTGAGTCCTACACACACGGTCATATCTAGTTCAATTCTGCTTAGGAACCTGACAAAAACAGCAGATCCTCTTCAGTCCAATACACTGTATTTGCTGTGAACAGAGGCCAGTGCTATTTGTCCTGTGTATGGCAATGGCAGCACAATAGTGACTCTTCTTACCAGAAAACAACTCTTGCTCGTAGTACCAGAAACTGCATGGGATTCAACTCCATTTAGGACAGCGAAACAAACGCTAGCTCGCCTTACAAGAAACACACTCTGCTTTAGAGAAAAGAGCACTCTTCTATTCTACTGTGTATCCTTTGGGGTCCAAACAGTGAGCTTGCTCAGAACAAAAGAACTGTGCTTCCTCCACACACGGGCCATATCTAGTTCAACTCTGCTTAGGAAACTGACAAGAACAGTAGCACCTATTCAGTCCAATACACTGTACTTGCTGGGAATAGACGCGAGAGCTATTTGCACTGTTTATGGCAATGGGAGCACAATGTGACTTTCCTTACCAGAAAACATCTCTTGTTCATAGGACCAGAATTGTATGTGATTCAACTCCATTTAGTACTGGGAAAAAAACGCTAGCTCTCCTTACATGAAACACACTCTGCTTTTGAGAAAAGAGCACTCTTCTACTCTACTGTGTTTCTTATGGGGTCCGAACAGTGAGCTTGCTCAGAACAAAAGAACTGTGCTTCCTACACACACGGCCATATCTAGTTAAATTCTGCTGAGGAACCTGACAAGAACAGTAGATCCTCTTCAGTCCAATACACTGTACTTGCTGGGAACAGACGCCAGTGCTATTTGTCCTGTGTATGGCAATGGCAGCACAATAGTGACTCTTCTTACCATAAAACAACTCTTGCTCGTAGGACCAGAAACTGCATGATATTCAACTCCATTTAGGACTGCGAAACAAACGCTAGCTTGCCTTACTAGAAACACACTCTGCTTTAGAGAAAAGAGCACTCTTCTTCTCTACTGTGTATCCTATGGGGTCCAAACAGTGAGCTTGCTCAGAACAAAAGAACTGTGCTTCCTACACACACTGATCATATCTAGTTCAACTCTGCTAAGGAAACTGACAAGAACAGTAGCACCTATTCAGTCCAATACACTGTACTTGCTGGGAACAGACGCCAGTGCTATTTGTCCTGTGTATGGCAATGGCAGCGCAATAGTGACTATTCTTACCATAAAACAACTCTTGCTCTTGGGACCAGAAACTGCATGTGGTTCCACTCCATTTAGGACTGGGAAACAAATGCTAGCTCGCCTTACAAGAAACACACTCTGCTTTTGAGAAAAGAGCACTCTTCTACTCTACTGTTTTTCCTATGGGGTCCAAACAGTGAGCTTGCTCAGAACAAAAGAACTGTGCTTCCTACACACAGGCCACATCTAGTTCAACTCTGCTTAGGAAACTGACAAGAAGAGTAGCTCCTCTTCATCCGATACACTGTATTTGCTGGGAACAGACGCGAGTGATATTTGCATTGTGTTTGGCAATGGGAGCGCAATAGTGACTTTCCTTACCAGAAAACAACTCTTGTTCATAGGACCAGAAACTGCATGTGATTCAACTCCATTTAGGACTAGGAAACAAACGCTAGCTCGCCTTACAAGAAACACACTCTGCTCTTGAGAAAAGAGCACTCTTCTACTCTACTGTGTTTCTTATAGGACCAGAACAGTGAGCTTGCTCAGAACAAAAGAACTGTGCTTCCTACACATACGGGCCATATCTAGTTCAACTCTGCTTAGGAAACTGACAAGAACAGTAGCTCCTCTTCAGTCCGATACACTGTACTTGATGGGAACAGACACGAGTGCTATTTGCACTGTGTATGGCAATGGCAGCGCAATAGTGAATCTTCTTTCCATAAAACAACTCTTGTCGTAGGACCAGAAACTGCATGGGATTCAACTCCATTTAGGACTGAAAAACAAACGCGAGCTCGCCTTACTAGAAACACACTCTGCTTTAGAGAAAAGAGCACTCTTCTACTCTACTGTGTTTCCTATAGAGCCAGAACAGTGAGCTTATTCAAAACAAAAGAACTGTGCTTCCTACAAACACGGGCCATATCTAGTTCAACTCTGCATAGAAACTTACAAGAACAGTATCTCCTCTTCAGTCCAATACACTGTACTTGCTGGGAACAGACACGAGTGCTATTTGCACTGTGTATGGCAATTGGAGCACAATAGTGACTCTTCTTACCAGAAAACAACTCTTGCTTGTAGGACAAAAAACTGCATGTGATTCAACTCCATTTAGGACTGGGAAACAAACTCTATCTCGCCTTACAAGAAACACACTCTACTTTTGAGAAAAGAGCACTCTTCTACGCTACTGTGTTTCCTAAAGGGCCAGAACAGTGAGCTTTCTCAGAACAAAAGAACTGTGCTTCCTACACACACGGGCCATATGTAGTTCAATTCTGCTTAGGAACCTGAAAAGAACAGTAGATCCTCTTCATTCCAATACACTGTACTTGCTGGGAACAGACGCCAGTGCTATTTGTCCTGTGTACGGGATTGGCAGCGCAATAGTGACTATTCTTACCATATAACAACTCTTGCTCGTAGGACCAGAAACCGCATGTGATTCAATTCCATTTAGGACTGGGAAATAAACGCTAGCTCGCCTTACAAGAAACACACTCTGCTTTTGAGAAAAGAGCACTCTTCTACTCTACTGTTTTTCCTATAGGGCCAGAACAATGAGCTTGCTCAGAACAAAAGAACTGTGCTTCCCACGCACGGGCCATATCTAGTTCAACTCTGCCTAGGAAACTGACAAGAACAGTAGCTCCTCTTCAGTCCGATACACTGTACTTGCTTGGAACAGACGCGAGTGCTATTTGCACTGTGTATGGCAATGGGAGCACAAAAGTGACTTTCCTTACCAGAAAACAACTCTTGATCGTAGGACAGAAACTGCATGTGATTCAACTCCATTTAAGACTGCCAAACAAACGCTAGCTTGTCTTACAAGAAACAACTCTACTTTTGAGAAAAGAGAACTCTTCTAGACTACTGTGTTTCCTATGGGGTCCGAACAGTGAGCTTGCTCTGAACAAAAGAACTGTGCTTCCTACACACACGGCCATATCTAGTTCCATTCTGCTTAGGAACTTGACAAGAACAGTAGATCCTCTTCAGTCCAATACACTGTACTTGCTGGGAACAGACGCCAGTGTTATTTGTCCTGTGTATGGCAATGGCAGCGCAATAGTGACTATTCTTACCTAAAACAACTCTTGCTCCTAGGACAGAAACTGCATGTGATTCAACTCCATTTAGGACTGGGAAAGAAACGCTCGCTCGCCTTACAAGAAACACACTCTGCTTTTGAGAAAAGAGCACTCTTCTACTCTACTGTGTTTCCTATAGGGCCAGAAGAGTGAGCTTGCTCAGAACAAAAGAACTGTGCTTCCCACAGACGGGCCATATCTAGTTCAACTCTGCTTAGGAAACTGACAAGAACAGTAGCTCCTCTTCAGTCCAATACACTGTACTTGCTGGGAACAGACACGAGTGCTATTTGCACTGTGTATGGCATTTGGAGCACAATTGTGACTCTTCTTACCAGAAAACAACTCTTGCTCGTAGGACCAAAAACTGCCTGTGACTCAACTCCATTTAGGACTGGGAAACAAAGGCTAGGTCGCCTTCCAAGAAACACACTCTGCTTTAGAGAAAAGAGCACTCTTCTACTCTACTGTGTATCCTTTTGGGTCCAAACAGTGAGCTTGCTCAGAACAAAAGAACTGTGCTTCCTACACACACGGGCCATATCTAGTTCAACTCTGCTTAGGAAACTGACAAGAACAGAAGCACCTATTCAGTCCAATACACTGTACTTGCTGGGAACAGACGCGAGTGCTATTTGCACTGTGTATGGCAATTGGACCGCAATGTGACTTTCCTTACCACAAAACAACTCTTGTTCGTAGGACCAGAAACTGCATGTGATTCAACTCCATTTAGGACTAGGAAACAAACGCTAGCTCGCCTTACAAGAAACACACTCTGCTTTAGAGAAAAGACCACTCATCTACTCTACTGTGTTTCCTATAGGGCCAGAACAGTGAGCTTGCTCAGAACATAAGAACTGTGCTTCCTACACACACGGGCCATATCTAGTTCAACTCTGCTTAGGAAACTGACAAGAAGAGTAGCTCCTCTTCAGTCCGATACACTGTACATGCTGGGAACAAACGCGAGTGCTATTTGCACTGTGTATGGCAATGGGAGCACAATAGTGACTTTCCTTACAAGAAAACAACTCTTGCTCGTAGGACCAGAAACTGCATGTGATTCAACTCCATTTAGGACTGGGAAACAAATGCTAGCTCACCTTACAAAAACACACTCTGCTTTTGAGAAAAGAGCACTCTTCTACTCTACTGTGTTTCCTATGGGGTCCGAACAGTGAGCTTGCTCAGAACAAAAGAACTGTGCTTCCTACACACACGGCCATATCTAGTTCAACTCTGCTTAGGAAACTGACAAGAACAGTAGCACCTATTCAGTCCAATACACTGTTGTTGCTGGGAACAGACGCGAGAGCTATTTGCACTGTTTATGGCAATGGGAGCACAATGTGACTTTCCTTACCAGAAAACAACTCTTGTTCATAGGACCAGAATTGTATGTGATTCAACTCCATTTAGTACTGGGAAACAAACGCTAGCTCTCATTACATGAAACACACTCTGCTTTTGAGAAAAGAGCACTCTTCTACTCTACTGTGTTTCTTATGGGGTCCGAACAGTGAGCTTGCTCAGAACAAAAGAACTGTGCTTCCTACACACACGGCCATATCTAGTTAAATTCTGCTTAGGAACCTGACAAGAACAGTAGATCCTCTTCAGTCCAATACACTGTACTTGCTGGGAACAGACGCCAGTGCTATTTGTCCTGTGTATGGCAATGGCAGCGCAATAGTGACTATTCTTACCATAAAACAACTCTTGCTCGTAGGACCAGAAACTGCATGTGGTTCCACTCCATTTAGGACTGGGAAACAAACGCTAGCTCGCCTTACAAGAAACACACTATGCTTTTGAGAAAAGAGCACTCTTCTACTCTACTGTTTTTCCTATGGGGTCCAAACAGTGAGCTTGCTCAGAACATAAGAACTGTGCTTCCTACACTCGGGCCACATCTAGTTCAACTCTGCTTAGGAAACTGACAAGAAGAGTAGCTCCTCTTCATCAGATACACTGTATTTGCTAGCTCGCCTTACAAGAAACACACTCTGCTTTAGAGAAAAGAGCACTCTACTACTCTACTGTGTTTCCTATAGAGCCAGAACAGTGAGCTTGCTCAGAACAAAAGAACTGTGCTTCCTACATACAGGCCAGATCTAGTTCAACTCTGCTTAGGAAACTGACAAGAACAGTAGCTCCTATTCAGTCCAATACACTGTACTTGCTGGGAACAGTCGCGAGTGCTATTTGCACTGTTTATATCATTTGGAGCTTAATAGTGTCTCTTCTTACCAGAAAACAACTCTTGCTCGTAGGATCAAAAACTGCCTGTGACTCAACTCCATTTAGGACTGGGAAACAAACGCGAGCTCGCCTTACAAGAAACACACTCTGCTTTAGAGAACAGAGCACTCTTTTACACAACTGTGTTTCCTATGGGGTCCGAACAGTGAGCTTTCTCAGAACAAAAGATCTGTGCTTCCTACACACACGGCCATATCTAGTTCAATTCTGCTTAGGAACCTGACAAGAACAGTAGATCCTCTTCAGTCCAATACACTGTACTTGCTGCGAACCTATGCCAGTGCTATTTGCACTGTGTATGGCAATGGGAGCGCAATAGTGACTTTCCTTACCAGAAAACAACTCTTGTTCGTAGGACCAGAAACTGCATGTGATTCAACTCCATTTAGAGCTAGGAAACAAACTCTAGCTCGCCTTACAAGAAACACACTCTGCTTTAGAGAAAAGAGCACTCATCTACTCTACTGTGTTTCCTATAGGGCCAGAACAGTGAGCTTGCTCAGAACATAAGAACTGTGCTTCCTACACACGGGCCATATCTAGTTCAACTCTGCTTAGGAAACTGACAAGAACAGTAGCTCCTCTTCAGTCTGATACACTGTACTTGCTGGGAACAGACGCCAGTGCTATTTGTCCTGTGTATGGCAATGGCAGCGCAATAGTGACTCTTCTTACCAGAAAACAACTCTTGCTTGTAGGACCAGAAACTGCATGTGATTCAACTCCATTTAGGACTGGGAAACAAACGCTAGCTCGCCTTACAAGAAACACACTCTGCTTTAGAGAAAAGAGCACTCTTCTACTCTACTGTGTTTTCTATGGGGTCCAAACCGTGAGCTTGCTCAAAATAAAAGAATTGTGCTTCCTACACACGGGCCATATCTAGTTCAACTCTGCTTACGAAACTGACAAGAACAGTAGCTCCTCTTCAGTCCAATACACTGTACTTCCTGGGAACAGAAGCGAGTGCTATTTGCACTGTGCATGGCATTTGGAGCGCAATAGTGACTCTTCTTACCAGAAAACAACTCTTGCTCATAGGACCAAAAACGGCATGTGACTCAACTCCGTTTCTGACTGGGAAACAAACACTAGCTATCCTTACAAGAAACACACTCTGCTTTTGAGAAAAGAGCACTCTTCTACTCTACTGTGTTTCCTATAGGGCCAGAAGAGTGAGCTTGCTCAGAACAAAAGAACTGTGCTTCCCACACACGGGCGATATCTAGTTCAACTCTGCTTAGGAAACTGACAAGAACAGTAGCTCCTCTTCAGTCCAATACACTGTACTTGCTGGGAACAGACACGAGTGCTATTTGCACTGTGTATGGCAATTGGAGCACAATTGTGACTCTTCTTACCAGAAACCAACTCTTGCTCGTAGGACCAAAAACTGCCTGTGACTCAACTCCATTTAGGACTGGGAAACAAACGCGAGCTCGCCTTACAAGAAACACACTCTTCTTTAGAGAAACGAGCACTCTTCTACTCTACTGTGTTTCTTATGGGGTCCGAACAGTGAGGTTGCTCAGAACAAAAGAACTGTGCTTCCTACACACACGGTCATATCTAGTTCAATTCTGCTTAGGAACCTGACAAAAACAGCAGATCCTCTTCAGTCCAATACACTGTATTTGCTGTGAACAGAGGCCAGTGCTATTTGTCCTGTGTATGGCAATGGCAGCACAATAGTGACTCTTCTTACCAGAAAACAACTCTTGCTCGTAGTACCAGAAACTGCATGGGATTCAACTCCATTTAGGACTGCGAAACAAACGCTAGCTCGCCTTACAAGAAACACACTCTGCTTTAGAGAAAAGAGCACTCTTCTATTCTACTGTGTATCCTTTGGGGTCCAAACAGTGAGCTTGCTCAGAACAAAAGAACTGTGCTTCCTCCACACACGGGCCATATCTAGTTCAACTCTGCTTAGGAAACTGACAAGAACAGTAGCACCTATTCAGTCCAATACACTGTACTTGCTGGGAACAGACGCGAGAGCTATTTGCACTGTTTATGGCAATGGGAGCACAATGTGACTTTCCTTACCAGAAAACAACTCTTGTTCATAGGACCAGAATTGTATGTGATTCAACTGCATTTAGTACTGGGAAACAAACGCTAGCTCTCCTTACATGAAACACACTCTGCTTTTGAGAAAAGAGCACTCTTCTACTCTACTGTGTTTCTTATGGGGTCCGAACAGTGAGCTTGCTCAGAACAAAAGAACTGTGCTTCCTACACACACGGCCATATCTAGTTAAATTCTGCTTAGGAACCTGACAAGAACAGTAGATCCTCTTTAGTCCAATACACTGTACTTGCTGGGAACAGACGCCAGTGCTATTTGTCCTGTGTATGGCAATGGCAGCGCAATAGTGACTCTTCTTACCATAAAACAACTCTTGCTTGTAGGACCAGAAACTGCATGATATTCAACTCCATTTAGGACTGCGAAACAAACGCTAGCTTGCCTTACTAGAAACACACTCTGCTTTAGAGAAAAGAGCACTCTTCTTCTCTACTGTGTATCCTATGGGGTCCAAACAGTGAGCTTGCTCAGAACAAAAGAACTGTGCTTCCTACACACACTGATCATATCTAGTTCAACTCTGCTAAGGAAACTGACAAGAACAGTAGCACCTATTCAGTCCAATACCCTGTATTTGCTGGGAACAGACGCGAGTGATATTTGCATTGTGTATGGCAATGGGAGCGCAATAGTGACTTTCCTTACCAGAAAACAACTCTTGCTCGTAGGACCAGAAACTGCATGTGATTCAACTCCATTTAGGACTAGGAAACAAACGCTAGCTCGCCTTACAAGAAACACACTCTGCTCTTGAGAAAAGAGCACTCTTCTACTCTACTGTGTTTCTTATAGGACCAGAACAGTGAGCTTGCTCAGAACAAAAGAACTGTGCTTCCTACACACACGGGCCATATCTAGTTCAACTCTGCTTAGGAAACTGACAAGAACAGTAGCTCCTCTTCAGTCCGATACACTGTACTTGCTGGGAACAGACACGAGTGCTATTTGCACTGTGTATGGCAATGGCAGCGCAATAGTGAATCTTCTTTCCATAAAACAACTCTTGTCGTAGGACCAGAAACTGCATGTGATTCAACTCCATTTAGGACTGGGAAACAAATGCTAGCTCGCCTTACAAGAAACACACTCTGCTTTAGAGAAAAGAGCACTCTTCTACTCTACTGTGTTTCCTATAGAGCCAGAACAGTGAGCTTGCTCAGAACAGAAGAACTGTGCTTCCTACACACGGGCCAGATCTAGATCAACTCTGCTTAGGAAACTGACAAGAACAGTAGCTCCTATTCAGTCCAATACACTGTACTTGCTGGGAACAGTCGCGAGTGCTATTTGCACTGTTTATGGCATTTGGAGCATAATAGTGTCTCTTCTTACCAGAAAACAACTCTTGCTCGTAGGATCAAAAACTGCCTGTGACTCAACTCCATTTAGGACTGGGAAACAAACGCGAGCTCGCCTTACAAGAAATACACTCTGCTTTAGAGAAAAGAGCACTCTTTTACTCAACTGTGTTTCCTATGGGGTCCGAACAGTGAGCTTTCTCAGAACAAAAGATCTGTGCTTCCTACACACACGGCCATATCTAGTTCAATTCTGCTTAGGAACCTGACAAGAACAGTAGATCCTCTTCAGTCCAATACACTGTACTTGCTGCGAACCTATGCCAGTGCTATTTGCACTGTGTATGGCAATGGGAGCGCAATAGTGACTTTCCTTACCAGAAAACAACTCTTGTTTGTAGGACCAGAAACTGCATGTGATTCAACTCCATTTAGAGCTAGGAAACAAACTCTAGCTCGCCTTACAAGAAACACACTCTGCTTTAGAGAAAAGAGCACTCATCTACTCTACTGTGTTTCCTATAGGGCCAGAACAGTGAGCTTGCTCAGAACATAAGAACTGTGCTTCCTACACACACGGGCCATATCTAGTTCAACTCTGCTTAGGAAACTGACAAGAACAGTAGCTCCTCTTCAGTCTGATACACTGTACTTGCTGGGAACAGACGCCAGTGCTATTTGTCAAGTGTATGGCAATGGCAGCACAATAGTGACTGTTCTTACCATAAAACAACTCTTGCTCTTAGGAACAAAAACTGTATGTGATTCCACTCCATTTAGGACTGGAAAACAAACGCTAGCTCGCCTTACAGGAAACACACTCTGCTTTAGAGAAAAGAGCACTCTTGTACTCTACTCTGTTTCTTATGGGGTCCATACAGTGAGCTTGCTCAGAACAAAAGAACTGTGCTTCCTACACACGGGCCAGATCTAGTTCAACTCTGCTTAGGAACCTGACAAGAACAGTAGATCCTCTTCAGTCCAATATACTGTACTTGCTGGGAACAGACGCCAGTGCTATTTGTCCTGTGTATGGCAATGGCAGCGCAATAGTGACTCTTCTTACCAGAAAACAACTCTTGATTGTAGGACCAGAAACTGCATGTGATTCAACTCCATTTAGGACTGGGAAACAAACGCTAGCTCGCCTTACAAGAAACACACTCTGCTTTAGAGAAAAGAGCACTCTTCTACTCTACTGTGTTTCCTATGGGATCCAAACAGTGAGCTTGCTCAAAATAAAAGAACTGTGCTTCCTACACACGGGCCATATCTAGTTCAACTCTGCTTACGAAACTGACAAGAACAGTAGCTCCTCTTCAGTCCAATACACTGTACTTGCTGGGAACAGAAGCGAGTGCTATTTGCCCTGTGCATGGCATTTGGAGCGCAATAGTGACTCTTCTTACCAGAAAACAACTCTTGCTCATAGGACCAAAAACTGCATGTGACTCAACTCTGTTTCTGACTGGGAAACAAACACTAGCTAGCCTTACAAGAAACACACTCTGCTTTTGAGAAAAGAGCACTCTTCTACTCTACTGTGTTTCCTATAGGGCCAGAAGAGTGAGCTTGCTCAGAACAAAAGAACTGTGCTTCCCACACACGGGCGATATCTAGTTCAACTCTGCTTAGGAAACTGACAAGAACAGTAGCTCCTCTTCAGTCCAATACACTGTACTTCCTGGGATCAGACACGAGTGCTATTTGCACTGTGTATGGCAAGTGGAGCACAATTGTGACTCTTCTTACCAGAAAACAACTCTTGCTCGTAGGATCAAAAACTGCCTGTGACTCAACTCCATTTAGGACTGGGAAACAAACGCGAGCTCGCCTTACAAGAAACACACTCTTCTTTAGAGAAACGAGCACTCTTCTACTCTACTGTGTTTCTTATGGGGTCCGAACAGTGAGCTTGCTCAGAACAAAAGAACTGTGCTTCCTACAAACACGGCCATATCTAATTCAATTCTGCTTAGGAACCTGACAAGAACAGTAGATCTTCTTCAGTCCAATACACTGTACTTGCTGGGAACAGACGCCAGTGCTATTTGTCCTGTGTATGGCAATGGCAGCGCAATAGTGACTCTTCTTACCATAAAAAAACTCTTGCTTGTAGGACCAGAAACTGCCTGTGACTCAACTCCATTTAGGACTGGGAAACAAACGCGAGCTCGCCTTACAAGAAACACACTCTGCTTTAGAGAAAAGTGCACTCTTCTACTCTACTGTGTTTCCTATAGGGCCAGAACAGTGAGCTTGCTCAGAACATAATAACTGTGCTTCGTACACACATGGACCATATCTAGTTAAACTCTGCTTAGGAAACTGACAAGAACAGTAGCTCCTATTCAGTCCAATACACTGTACGTGCTGGGAACAGACGCGAGTGCTATTTGTACTGTGTATGGCATTTGGAGCACAATAGTGACTCTTCTTACCAGAAAACATCTTTTGCTCGTAGGACCAGAAACTGCATGATATTCAACTCCATTTAGGACTGCGAAACAAACGCTAGCTTGCCTTACTAGAAACACACTCTGCTTTAGAGAAAAGAGCACTCTTCTTCTCTACTGTGTATCCTATGGGGTCCAAACAGTGAGCTTGCTCAGAACAAAAGAACTGTGCTTCCTACACACACTGATCATATCTAGTTCAACTCTGCTAAGGAAACTGACAAGAACAGTAGCACCTATTCAGTCCAATACACTGTACTTGCTGGGAACAGATGCCAGTGCTATTTGTCCTGTGTATGGCAATGGCAGCGCAATAGTGACTAATCTTACCATAAAACAACTCTTGCTCGTAGGACCAGAAACTGCATGTGGTTCCACTCCATTTAGGACTGGGAAACAAACGCTAGCTCGCCTTACAAGAAACACACTCTGCTTTTGAGAAAAGAGCACTCTTCTACTCTACTGTTTTTCCTATAGAGTCCAAACAGTGAGCTTGCTCAGAACAAAAGAACTGTGCTTCCTACACACGGGCCACATCTAGTTCAACTCTGCTTAGGAAACTGACAAGAAGAGTAGCTCCTCTTCATCCGATACACTGTATTTGCTAGGAACAGACGCGAGTGATATTTGCATTGTGTATGGCAATGGGAGCGCAATAGTGACTTTCCTTACCAGAAAACAACTCTTGTTCGTAGGACCAGAAACTGCATGTGATTCAACTCCATTTAGGACTAGGAAACAAACGCTAGCTTGCCTTACAAAACACACACTCTGCTCTTGAGAAAAGAGCACTCTTCTACTCTACTGTGTTTCTTATAGGACCAGAACAGTGAGCTTGCTCAGAACAAAAGAACTGTGCTTCCTACACACACGGGCCATATCTAGTTCAACTCTGCTTAGGAAACTGACAAGAACAGTAGCTCCTCTTCAGTCCGATACACTGTACTTGCTGGGAACAGACACGAGTGCTATTTGCACTGTGTATGGCAATGGCAGCGCAATAGTGAATCTTCTTTCCATAAAACAACTCTTGTCGTAGGACCAGAAACTGCATGTGATTCAACTCCATTTAGGACTGGGAAACAAATGCTAGCTCGCCTTACAAGAAACACACTCAGCTTTAGAGAAAAGAGCACTCTTCTACTCTACTGTGTTTCCTATAGAGCCAGAACAGTGAGCTTGCTCAGAACAAAAGAACTGTGCTTCCTACACACGGGCCAGATCTAGATCAACTCTTCTTAGGAAACTGACAAGAACAGTAGCTCCTATTCAGTCCAATACACTGTACTTGCTGGGAACAGTCGCGAGTGCTATTTGCACTGTTTATGGCATTTGGAGCACAATAGTGACTCTTCTTACCAGAAAACAACTCTTGCTCGTAGGATCAAAAACTGCCTGTGACTCAACTCCATTTAGGACTGGGAAACAAACGCGAGCTCGCCTTACAAGAAACACACTCTGCTTTAGAGAAAAGAGCACTCTTTTACTCAACTGTGTTTCCTATGGGGTCCGAACAGTGAGCTTTCTCAGAACAAAAGATCTGTGCTTCCTACACACACGGCCATATCTAGTTCAATTCTGCTTAGGAACCTGACAAGAACAGTAGATCCTCTTCAGTCCAATACACTGTACTTGCTGCAAACCTATGCCAGTGCTATTTGCACTGTGTATGGCAATGGGAGTGCAATAGTGACTTTCCTTACCAGAAAACAACTCTTGTTCTTAGGACCAGAAACTGCATGTGATTCAACTCCATTTAGAGCTAGGAAACAAACGCTAGCTCGCCTTACAAGAAACACACTCTGCTTTAGAGAAAAGAGCACTCATCTACTCTACTGTGTTTCCTATAGGGCCAGAACAGTGAGCTTGCTCAGAACATAAGAACTGTGCTTCCTACACACACGGGCCATATCTAGTTCAACTCTGCTTAGGAAACTGACAAGAACAGTAGCTCCTCTTCAGTCTGATACACTGTACTTGCTGGGAACAGACGCCAGTGCTATTTGTCAAGTGTATGGCAATGGCAGCACAATAGTGACTGTTCTTACCATAAAACAACTCTTGCTATTAGGACCAGAAACTGCATGTGATTCCACTCCATTTAGGACTGGAAAAAAAACGCTAGCTCGCCTTACAGGAAACACACTCTGCTTTAGAGAAAAGAGCACTCTTCTTCTCTACTCTGTTTCTTATGGGGTCCAAACAGTGAGCTTGCTCAGAACAAAAGAACTGTGCTTCCTACACACGTGCCAAATCTAGTTCAACTCTGCTTAGGAACCTGACAAGAACAGTAGATCCTCTTCAGTCCAATACACTGTACTTGCTGGGAACAGACCCCAGTGCTATTTGTCCTGTGTATGGCAATGGCAGCGCAATAGTGACTCTTCTTACCAGAAAACAACTCTTGCTCATAGGACCAGAAACTGCATGTGATTCAACTCCATTTAGGACTGGGAAACAAACGCTATCTCGCCTTACAAGAAACACACTCTGCTTTAGAGAAAAGAGCACTCTTCTACTCTACTGTTTCCTATAGGGCCAGAACAGTGAGCTTGCTCAGAACAAAAGAACTGCGTTTCCCACACACGGGCCATATCTAGTTCAACTCTGCCTAGGAAACTGACAAAAACAGAAGCTCCTCTTCAGTCCGATACACTGTACTTGCTGGGAACAGACGCGAGTGCTATTTGCACTGTGTATGGCATTTGGAGCACAATAGTGACTCTTCTTACCAGAAAACAACTCTTGCTCGTAGGACCAAAAACAGCCTGTGACTCAACTCCATTTAGGACTGCGAAACAAACGTGAGCTCGCCTTACAAGAAACACACTATGCTTTAGAGAAAAGAGCACTCTTCTACTCTACTGTGTTTAGTATGTGGTCCGAACAGTGAGCTTGCTCAGAACAAAAGAACTGTGCTTCCTACACACGGCCATATCTAGTTCAATTCTGCTTAGGAACCTGACAAGAACAGTAGTATCCTCTTCAGTCCAATACACTGTATTTGCTGCGAACAGAGGCCAGTGTTATTTGTCCTGTGTATGGCAATGGCAACGCAATAGTGACTCTTCTTACCAGAAAAAAACTCTTGCTTGTAGTACCAGAAACTGCATGGGATTCATCTCCATTTCGGACTGCGAAACAAATGCTAGCTCGACTTAAAAGAAACACACTCTTCTTTTGAGAAAAGAGCACTCTTCTACTCTACTGTGCTTCCTATAGGGCCAGAACAGTGAGCTTGCTCAGAACATAAGAACTGTGCTTCCTACACACACGGGCCATATCTAGTTCAACTCTGCTTAGGAAACTGACAAGAACAGTAGCTCCTATTCCTTCCGATACACTGTATTTTCTGGGAAGAGACGCGAGTGCTATTTGCACTGTGTATGGCAATGGGAGTGCAATAGTGACTTTCCTTACCAGAAAACAACTCTTGCTCATAGGAGCAGAAACTGCATGTGATTCAACTCCATTTAGGACTAGGAAACAAACGCTAGTTCGCCTTACAAGAAACACACTCTGCTTTAGAGAAAAGAGCACTCTTCTACTCTACTGTGTTTCCTATAGGGCCAGAACAGTGAGCTTGCTCAGAACATAAGAACTGTGCTTCCTACACATAAGGGCCATATCTAGTTCAATTCTACTTAGGAAACTAACAAAAACAGTAGCTCCTCTTCAGTCTGATACACTGTACTTGCTGGGAACAGAAGTGAATGCTATTTGTCCTGTGTATGTCAATGGGAGCGCAATAGTGACTTTCCTTACCAGAAAACAACTCTTACTCAAAGGACCACAAACTGCATGTGATTCAACTCCATTTATGACTGGGAAACAAATGCTAGCTCGCCTTACAAGAAACACTCTCTGCTTTTAGAAAAGAGCACTCTTCTACTCTACTGTGTTTCCTATGGGGTCCAAAAAGTGAGCTTGCTCAGAACAAAGAACTGTGCTTCCTACACACATGGACCATATCTAGTTCAACTCTGCTTAGGAAACTGACACGAACAGTAGCTCATATTCAGTCCAATACACTGTACTTGCTGGGAAAATACGCGAGTGCTATTTGCACTGTGTATAGCATTTGGAGCACAATAGTGACTCTTCTTACCAGAAAACAACTCTTGCTCGTAGGACCAAAAACAGCATGTGACTCAACTCCATTTAGGACTGGGAAACAAACGCTAGCTTGCCTTACAAGAAACACACTCTGTTTTAGAGAAAAGAGCACTCTTCTACACTATTGTGTTTCCTACAGGGCCAGAACAATGAGCTTGCTCAGAACATAATAACTGTGCTTCCTAAACAAACGGGCCATATCTAGTTCATCTCTGCTTAGGAAACTGACAAAAACAGTAGCTCCTCTTCAGTCCGATACACTGTACTTGCTGGGAAAAGACGCGAGTGCTATTTGCACTGTGTATGGCAAAGGGAGTGCAATATTGACTTTCCTTATGAGAAAACAACTCTTGCTCGTAGGACCAGAAACTGCATGTGAATCAACTCCATTTAGGACTGGGAAAAAAACGATAGCTTGCCTTACAAAAAACACACTCTGCTTTTGAGAAAAGAGCACTCTTCTACTCTACTGTGTTTCCTATGGGGTCCTAACACTGAGCTTGCTCAGAACAAAAGAACTGTGCTTCCTACACACACGGCCATATCTAGTTCAATTCTGCTTAGGAACCTGACAATAACAGTAGATCCTCTTCAGTCCAATACACTGTACTTGCTGCGAACAGACGCCAGTACTATTTGCACTGTGTATGGCAATGGGAGCACAATAGTGACTTTCCTTACCAGAAAACAACTCTTGTTCGTAGTACCAGAAACTGCATGGGATTCAACTCCATTTAGGACTGGGAAACAAACGCTAGCTCGCCTTACAAGAAACACACTCTGCTTTAGAGAAAAGAGCACTCTTCTACACTACTGTGTTTCCTATGGGGTCCAAACAGTGAGCTTGCTCAGAACAAAAGAACTGTGCTTCCTACACACACGGATCATATATAGTTCAACTCTGCTTAGGAAACTGACAAAAACAGTAGATCCTCTTCAGTCCGATACACTGTACTTGCTGAGAAGAGACGCGAGGGCTACTTGCACTGTGTATGGCAATTGGAGCACAATAGTGTCTCTTCTTACCAGAAAACTACTCTTGCTCATAGGACAAAAAACTGCGTGTGACTCAACTCCATTTAAGACTGGGAAACAAACTCTAGCTCGCCTTACAAGAAACACACTATGCTTTTGAGAAAAGAGCACTCTTCTATTCTACTGTGTTTCCTATAGGGCCAGAAGAGTGAGCTTGCTCAGAGCAAATGAACTGTGCTTCCTAGACACAAGGGCCATATCTAGTTCAACTCTGCTTAGGAAACTGACAAGAACAGTAGCTCCTCTTCAGTCCGATAAAGTGTACTTGCTGGGAAGAGACGCGAGTGCTATTTGCACGGTGTATGGCAAAGGGAGCGCAATAGAGACTTTCCTTACCAGAAAACAACTCTTGCTCGTAGGACCAGAAACTGCATGTGATTCAACACCGTTTAGGACTGGGAAACAAATGCTAGCTCGCCTTATATGAAACACACTCTGCTTTTGAGAAAAGAACACTCTTTTACTCTACTGTGTTTCCTATGGGGTCCGAACTGTGAGCTTGCTCAGAACAAAAGAACTGTGCTTCCTACACACATGGGCCATATCTAGGTCAACTCTGCTTAGGAAACTGACAAGAACAGTAGCTCCTCTTCAGTCTGATACACTGTACTTGGTGGGAACAGATGCGAGTGCTATTTGCACTTTGTGTGGCAATGGGAGCGCAATAGTGACTTTCCTTACCAGGAAACAACTCTTGCTGTAGGACCACAAACTGCATGTGATTCAACTCCATTTATGACTGGGAAACAAATGCTAGCTCGCCTTACAAGAAATACTCTCTGCTTTTGAGAAAAGAGCACTCTACTACTCTACTGTGTTTCCTATAGGGTCCTAACAGTGAGCTTGCTCAGAACAAAAGAACTGTGCTTCCTACACACACGGAAATATCAAGTTCAATTTTGCTTAGGAACCTGACAATAACAGTAGATCCTCTTCAGTCCAATACACTGTACTTGCTGCGAACAGACGCCAGTGCTATTTGTCCTGTGTATGGCAATGGCAGCGCAATATTGACTTTCCTTTCCAGAAAACAACTCTTGTTCGTAGTACCAGAAACTGCATGGGATTCAACTCCATTTAGGACTGGGAAACAAACGCTAGCTCGCCTTACAAGAAACACACTGTGCTTTAGAGAAAAGAGCACTCTTCTACTCTACTGTGTTTCCTATGGGGTCCAAACAGTGAGCTTGCTCAGAACAAATGAACTGTGCTTCCTAGACACACGGGCCATACATAGTTCAACTCTGCTTAGGAAACTGACAAGAACAGTAGCTCCTCTTCAGTCCAATACACTGTACTTGCTGGGAACAGACGGGAGTGCTATTTGTACTGTATGGCAATGGGAGCGCAATAGTGACTTTCCTTACCAGAAAACAACTCTTGCTCGTAGAACCAGAAATTGCATGTGATTCAACTCCATTTAGGACTGGGAAACAAACGCTGGCTCGCCTTACAAGAAACACACTCTGCTTTAGAGAAAAGAGCACTCTTCTACTCTACTGTGTTTCCTATGGGTTCCAAACAGTGAGCTCGCTCAGAACAAAAGAACTGTGCTTCCTACACACACGAACCATATGTAGATCAACTCTGTTTAGGAAACTGACAAGAACAGTAGCTACTCTTCAGACCAATACACTGTACTTGCTGGGAACAGACGGGAGTGCTATTTGCACTGTGTATGGCATTTGGAGCACAATAGTGACTCTTCTAACCAGAAAACGTCTCTTGCTCTAGGACAAAAACTGCATGTGACTCAACTCCATTTAGGACTGGGAAATAAAAACGAGCTCGCCTTACAAGAAACACATTCTGCTTTAGAGAAAAGAGCACTCATCTACTGTACAGTGTTTCCTATAGGGCCAGAACAGTGAGCTTGCTCAGAACATAATAACTGTGCTTCCTAAACACACGGGCCATATCTAGTTCAACTCTGCTTAGGAAACTGACAAGAACAGTAGCTCCTCTTCAGTCCGATACACTGTAATTGCTGAGAAAAGTCGCGAGTGCTATTTGCACTGTGTATGGCAAAGGGAGCGCAATAGTGACTTTCCTTACCAGAAAACAACTCTTGCTCGTAGGACCAGAAACTGCATGTGATTCAACTCCGTTTGGGACTGGGAAACAAACGCTAGCTTGCCTTACAAAAAACACACTCTGCTTTTGAGAAAAGAGCACTCGTCTACTCTACTGTGTTTCCTATGGGGTCCGAACAGTGAGCTTGCTCAGAACAAAAGAACTGTGCTTCCTACACACAGGGGCCATATCTAGTTCAACTCTGCTTAGGAAACTGACAAGAACAGGAGCTCCTCTTCAGTCCAATACTCTGTACTTGCAGGTAGCAGACGCGAGTGCTATTTGCACTGTGTATGGCAATGAGAGCGCAATAGTGACTCTTCATACAAGAAAACAACTTTTGCTCGTAGGACAAAAAAACTGCATGTGACTCAACTCCATTTAGGACGGGGAAACAAACGCCAGCTCGCCTTACAAGAAACACACTCTGCTTTAGAGAAAAGAGCACTCTTCTACTCTACTGTGTTTCCTATAGGGCCAGAACAGTGAGCTTGCTCAGAACAAAAGAACTGTGCTTCCTACACACACGGCCATATCTAGTTCAATTCTGCTTAAGAACCTGACAAGAACAGTAGAACCTCTTCAGTCCAATACACTGTACTTGCTGGGAACAGACGCCAGTGCTATTTGTCCTGTGTATGGCAATGGCAGCACAATAGTGACTCTTCTTACCATAAAACAACTCTTGATCGTAGGACCAGAAACTGCATGTGATTCCCCTCCATTTAGGAGTGGGAAACAAACGCTAGCTCGCCTTACAAGAAACACACTCTGCTTTTGAGAAAAGAGCACTCTTCTACTCTACTGTGTATCCTATGGGGTCCGAACAGTGAGCTTGCTCAGAACAAAAAAACTGTGCTTCCTAAACACACGGCCACATCTAGTTCAAATCTGCTTAGGAAACTGACAAGAACAGTATCACCTATTCAGTCCAATACACTGTACTTGCTGGGAACAGACGCGAGTGCTATTTGCACTGTGTATGGCAATGGGAGCGCAATAGTGACTCTCCTTACCAGAAAACACCTCTTGATCGTAGGACCAGAAACTGCATGTGATTCAACTCCATTTAGGACTAGGAAACAAACGCTAGCTCGCATTACAAGAAACACACTCTGCTTTAGAGAAAAGAGCACTCTTCTACTCTACTGTGTTTCCTATAGGGCCAGAACAGTGAGCTTGCTCAGAACATAAGAACTGTGCTTCCTACACATAAGGGCCATATCTAGTTCAATTCTACTTAGGAAACTAACAAAAACAGTAGCTCCTCTTCAGTCTGATACACTGTACTTGCTGGGAACAGAAGTGAATGCTATTTGTCCTGTGTATGTCAATGGGAGCGCAATAGTGACTTTCCTTACCAGAAAACAACTCTTACTCAAAGGACCACAAACTGCATGTGATTCAACTCCATTTATGACTGGGAAACAAATGCTAGCTCGCCTTACAAGAAACACTCTCTGCTTTTAGAAAAGAGCACTCTTCTACTCTACTGTGTTTCCTATGGGGTCCAAAAAGTGAGCTTGCTCAGAACAAAGAACTGTGCTTCCTACACACATGGACCATATCTAGTTCAACTCTGCTTAGGAAACTGACACGAACAGTAGCTCATATTCAGTCCAATACACTGTACTTGCTGGGAAAATACGCGAGTGCTATTTGCACTGTGTATAGCATTTGGAGCACAGTAGTGACTCTTCTTACCAGAAAACAACTCTTGCTTGTAGGACCAAAAACAGCATGTGACTCAACTCCATTTAGGACTGGGAAACAAACGCTAGCTTGCCTTACAAGAAACACACTCTGTTTTAGAGAAAAGAGCACTCTTCTACACTATTGTGTTTCCTACAGGGCCAGAACAATGAGCTTGCTCAGAACATAATAACTGTGCTTCCTAAACAAACGGGCCATATCTAGTTCATCTCTGCTTAGGAAACTGACAAAAACAGTAGCTCCTCTTCAGTCCGATACACTGTACTTGCTGGGAAAAGACGCGAGTGCTATTTGCACTGTGTATGGCAAAGGGAGTGCAATATTGACTTTCCTTATGAGAAAACAACTCTTGCTCGTAGGACCAGAAACTGCATGTGAATCAACTCCATTTAGGACTGGGAAAAAAACGATAGCTTGCCTTACAAAAAACACACTCTGCTTTTGAGAAAAGAGCACTCTTCTACTCTACTGTGTTTCCTATGGGGTCCTAACACTGAGCTTGCTCAGAACAAAAGAACTGTGCTTCCTACACACACGGCCATATCTAGTTCAATTCTGCTTAGGAACCTGACAATAACAGTAGATCCTCTTCAGTCCAATACACTGTACTTGCTGCGAACAGACGCCAGTACTATTTGCACTGTGTATGGCAATGGGAGCACAATAGTGACTTTCCTTACCAGAAAACAACTCTTGTTCGTAGTACCAGAAACTGCATGGGATTCAACTCCATTTAGGACTGGGAAACAAACGCTAGCTCGCCTTACAAGAAACACACTCTGCTTTAGAGAAAAGAGCACTCTTCTACACTACTGTGTTTCCTATGGGGTCCAAACAGTGAGCTTGCTCAGAACAAAAGAACTGTGCTTCCTACACACACGGATCATATATAGTTCAACTCTGCTTAGGAAACTGACAAAAACAGTAGATCCTCTTCAGTCCGATACACTGTACTTGCTGAGAAGAGACGCGAGGGCTACTTGCACTGTGTATGGCAATTGGAGCACAATAGTGTCTCTTCTTACCAGAAAACTACTCTTGCTCATAGGACAAAAAACTGCGTGTGACTCAACTCCATTTAAGACTGGGAAACAAACTCTAGCTCGCCTTACAAGAAACACACTATGCTTTTGAGAAAAGAGCACTCTTCTACTCTACTGTGTTTCCTATAGGGCCAGAAGAGTGAGCTTGCTCAGAGCAAATGAACTGAGCTTCCTAGACACAAGGGCCATATCTAGTTCAACTCTGCTTAGGAAACTGACAAGAACAGTAGCTCCTCTTCAGTCCGATAAAGTGTACTTGCTGGGAAGAGACGCGAGTGCTATTTGCACGGTGTATGGCAAAGGGAGCGCAATAGAGACTTTCCTTACCAGAAAACAACTCTTGCTCGTAGGACCAGAAACTGCATGTGATTCAACACCGTTTAGGACTGGGAAACAAATGCTAGCTCGCCTTATATGAAACACACTCTGCTTTTGAGAAAAGAACACTCTTTTACTCTACTGTGTTTCCTATGGGGTCCGAACTGTGAGCTTGCTCAGAACAAAAGAACTGTGCTTCCTACACACATGGGCCATATCTAGGTCAACTCTGCTTAGGAAACTGACAAGAACAGTAGCTCCTCTTCAGTCTGATACACTGTACTTGGTGGGAACAGATGCGAGTGCTATTTGCACTTTGTGTGGCAATGGGAGTGCAATAGTGACTTTCCTTACCAGGAAACAACTCTTGCTGTAGGACCACAAACTGCATGTGATTCAACTCCATTTATGACTGGGAAACAAATGCTAGCTCGCCTTACAAGAAATACTCTCTGCTTTTGAGAAAAGAGCACTCTACTACTCTACTGTGTTTCCTATAGGGTCCTAACAGTGAGCTTGCTCAGAACAAAAGAACTGTGCTTCCTACACACACGGAAATATCTAGTTCAATTTTGCTTAGGAACCTGACAATAACAGTAGATCCTCTTCAGTCCAATACACTGTACTTGCTGCGAACAGACGCCAGTGCTATTTGTCCTGTGTATGGCAATGGCAGCGCAATATTGACTTTCCTTTCCAGAAAACAACTCTTGTTCGTAGTACCAGAAACTGCATGGGATTCAACTCCATTTAGGACTGGGAAACAAACGCTAGCTCGCCTTACAAGAAACACACTGTGCTTTAGAGAAAAGAGCACTCTTCTACTCTACTGTGTTTCCTATGGGGTCCAAACAGTGAGCTTGCTCAGAACAAATGAACTGTGCTTCCTAGACACACGGGCCATACATAGTTCAACTCTGCTTAGGAAACTGACAAGAACAGTAGCTCCTCTTCAGTCCAATACACTGTACTTGCTGGGAACAGACGGGAGTGCTATTTGTACTGTATGGCAATGGGAGCGCAATAGTGACTTTCCTTACCAGAAAACAACTCTTGCTCGTAGAACCAGAAATTGCATGTGATTCAACTCCATTTAGGACTGGGAAACAAACGCTGGCTCGCCTTACAAGAAACACACTCTGCTTTAGAGAAAAGAGCACTCTTCTACTCTACTGTGTTTCCTATGGGTTCCAAACAGTGAGCTCGCTCAGAACAAAAGAACTGTGCTTCCTACACACACGAACCATATGTAGATCAACTCTGCTTAGGAAACTGACAAGAACAGTAGCTACTCTTCAGACCAATACACTGTACTTGCTGGGAACAGACGGGAGTGCTATTTGCACTGTGTATGGCATTTGGAGCACAATAGTGACTCTTCTAACCAGAAAACGTCTCTTGCTCTAGGACCAAAAACTGCATGTGACTCAACTCCATTTAGGACTGGGAAATAAAAACGAGCTCGCCTTACAAGAAACACATTCTGCTTTAGAGAAAAGAGCACTCATCTACTGTACAGTGTTTCCTATAGGGCCAGAACAGTGAGCTTGCTCAGAACATAATAACTGTGCTTCCTAAACACACGGGCCATATCTAGTTCAACTCTGCTTAGGAAACTGACAAGAACAGTAGCTCCTCTTCAGTCCGATACACTGTAATTGCTGAGAAAAGTCGCGAGTGCTATTTGCACTGTGTATGGCAAAGGGAGCGCAATAGTGACTTTCCTTACCAGAAAACAACTCTTGCTCGTAGGACCAGAAACTGCATGTGATTCAACTCCGTTTGGGACTGGGAAACAAACGCTAGCTTGCCTTACAAAAAACACACTCTGCTTTTGAGAAAAGAGCACTCGTCTACTCTACTGTGTTTCCTATGGGGTCCGAACAGTGAGCTTGCTCAGAACAAAAGAACTGTGCTTCCTACACACAGGGGCCATATCTAGTTCAACTCTGCTTAGGAAACTGACAAGAACAGGAGCTCCTCTTCAGTCCAATACTCTGTACTTGCAGGTAGCAGACGCGAGTGCTATTTGCACTGTGTATGGCAATGAGAGCGCAATAGTGACTCTTCATACAAGAAAACAACTTTTGCTCGTAGGACAAAAAAACTGCATGTGACTCAACTCCATTTAGGACTGGGAAACAAACGCCAGCTCGCCTTACAAGAAACACACTCTGCTTTAGAGAAAAGAGCACTCTTCTACTCTACTGTGTTTCCTATAGGGCCAGAACAGTGAGCTTGCTCAGAACAAAAGAACTGTGCTTCCTACACACACGGCCATATCTAGTTCAATTCTGCTTAAGAACCTGACAAGAACAGTAGAACCTCTTCAGTCCAATACACTGTACTTGCTGGGAACAGACGCCAGTGCTATTTGTCCTGTGTATGGCAATGGCAGCACAATAGTGACTCTTCTTACCATAAAACAACTCTTGATCGTAGGACCAGAAACTGCATGTGATTCCCCTCCATTTAGGAGTGGGAAACAAACGCTAGCTCGCCTTACAAGAAACACACTCTGCTTTTGAGCAAAGAGCACTCTTCTACTCTACTGTGTATCCTATGGGGTCCGAACAGTGAGCTTGCTCAGAACAAAAAAACTGTGCTTCCTAAACACACGGCCACATCTAGTTCAAATCTGCTTAGGAAACTGACAAGAACAGTATCACCTATTCAGTCCAATACACTGTACTTGCTGGGAACAGACGCGAGTGCTATTTGCACTGTGTATGGCAATGGGAGCGCAATAGTGACTCTCCTTACCAGAAAACACCTCTTGATCGTAGGACCAGAAACTGCATGTGATTCAACTCCATTTAGGACTAGGAAACAAACGCTAGCTCGCATTACAAGAAACACACTCTGCTTTAGAGAAAAGAGCACTCTTCTACTCTACTGTGTTTCCTATAGGGCCAGAACAGTGAGCTTGCTCAGAACATAAGAACTGTGCTTCCTACACATAAGGGCCATATCTAGTTCAATTCTACTTAGGAAACTAACAAAAACAGTAGCTCCTCTTCAGTCTGATACACTGTACTTGCTGGGAACAGAAGTGAATGCTATTTGTCCTGTGTATGTCAATGGGAGCGCAATAGTGACTTTCCTTACCAGAAAACAACTCTTACTCAAAGGACCACAAACTGCATGTGATTCAACTCCATTTATGACTGGGAAACAAATGCTAGCTCGCCTTACAAGAAACACTCTCTGCTTTTAGAAAAGAGCACTCTTCTACTCTACTGTGTTTCCTATGGGGTCCAAAAAGTGAGCTTGCTCAGAACAAAGAACTGTGCTTCCTACACACATGGACCATATCTAGTTCAACTCTGCTTAGGAAACTGACACGAACAGTAGCTCATATTCAGTCCAATACACTGTACTTGCTGGGAAAATACGCGAGTGCTATTTGCACTGTGTATAGCATTTGGAGCACAATAGTGACTCTTCTTACCAGAAAACAACTCTTGCTCGTAGGACCAAAAACAGCATGTGACTCAACTCCATTTAGGACTGGGAAACAAACGCTAGCTTGCCTTACAAGAAACACACTCTGTTTTAGAGAAAAGAGCACTCTTCTACACTATTGTGTTTCCTACAGGGCCAGAACAATGAGCTTGCTCAGAACATAATAACTGTGCTTCCTAAACAAACGGGCCATATCTAGTTCAACTCTGCTTAGGAAACTGACAAAAACAGTAGCTCCTCTTCAGTCCGATACACTGTACTTGCTTGGAACAGACGCGAGTGCTATTTGCACTGTGTATGGCAAAGGGAGTGCAGTAGTGACTTTCCTTACCAGAAAACAACTCTTGCTCGTAGGACCACAAACTGCATGTGATTCAACTCCATTTAGGACTGGGAAACAAACGATAGCTTGCCTTACAAAAAACACACTCTGCTTTTGAGAAAAGAGCACTCTTCTACTCTACTGTGTTTCCTATGGTGTCCGAACAGTGAGCTTGCTCAGAACAAAAGAACTGTGCTTCCTGCACACACGGCCATATCTAGTTCAATTCTGCTTAGGAACCTGACAAGAACAGTAGCTCCTCTTCAGTCCAATACACTGTACTTGCTGCAAACAGATGCCAGTGCTATTTGTCCTGTGTATGGCAATGGCAGCGCATTAGTGACTCTTCTTACCAGAAAACAACTCTTGCTCGTAGTACCAGAAACTGCATGGGATTCAACTCCATTTAGGACTGGGAAACAAACGCTAGCTCGCCTTATAAGAAACACACTCTGCTTTAGAGAAAACAGCACTCTTCTACTCTACTGTGTTTCCTATGGTGTCCAAACAGTGAGCTTGCTCAGAACAAAAGAACTGTGCTTCTTACACACACGGATCATATCTAGTTCAACTCTGCTTAGGAAACTGACAAGAACAGTAGCTCCTCTTCATTCCGATACACTGTACTTGCTGAGAACAGACGTGAGGAGTGCTACTTGCACTGTGTATGGCAATTGGAGCACAATAGTGACTCTTCTTACCAGAAAACAACTCTTGCTCGTAGGACAAAAAACTGCATGTGACTCAACTCCATTCAAGACTGGGAGACAAACTCTAGCTTGCCTTACAAGAAACACACTCTGCTTTTGAGAAAAGAGCACTCTTCTACTCTACTGTGTTTCCTATGGGGTCCGAACTGTGAGCTTGCTCAGAACAAAAGAACTGTGCTTCCTACACACATCGGGCATATCTAGGTCAACTCTGCTCTAGGAAACTGACAAGAACAGTAGCTCCTCTTCAGTCTGATACACTGTACTTGGTGGGAACAGATGCGAGTGCTATTTGCACTTTGTGTGGCAATGGGAGCGCAATAGTGACTTTCCTTACCAGAAAACAACTCTTGCTGTAGGACCACAAACTGCATGTGATTCAACTCCATTTATGACTGGGAAACAAATGCTAGCTCGCCTTACAAGAAACACTCTCTGCTTTTGAGAAAAGAGCACTCTTCTACTCTACTGTGTTTCCTATAGGGCCCTAACAGTGAGCTTGCTCAGAACAAAAGAACTGTGCTTCCTACACACACGGAAATATCTAGTTCAATTTTGCTTAGGAACCTGACAATAACAGTAGATCCTCTTCAGTCCAATACACTGTACTTGCTGCGAACAGACGCCAGTGCTATTTGTCCTGTGTATGGCAATGGCAGCGCAATATTGACTTTCCTTTCCAGAAAACAACTCTTGTTCGTAGTACCAGAAACTGCATGGGATTCAACTCCATTTAGGACTGGGAAACAAACGCTAGCTCGCCTTACAAGAAACACACTGTGCTTTAGAGAAAAGAGCACTCTTCTACTCTACTGTGTTTCCTATGGAGTCCAAACAGTGAGCTTGCTCAGAACAAAAGAACTGTGCTTCCTACACACAGGGATCATATCTAGTTCAACTCTTCTTAGGAAACTGACAAGAACAGTAGCACCTATTCAGTCCAATACACTGTACTTACTGGGAACAGACGGGAGTGCTATTTGCACTCTGAATGGCAATGGGAGCGCAACGTGACTTTCCTTACCAGAAAACAACTCTTGTTCGTAGGACCAGAAACTGCATGTGATTGAACTCCATTTAGGACTGGGAAACAAACGCTAGCTCGCCTTACAAGAAACACACTCTGCTTTTGAGAAAAGAGCTCTCTTCTACTCTACTGTGTTTTCTATAGGGCCAGAACAGTGAGCATGCTCAGAACAAATGAACTGTGCTTCCTAGACACACGGGCCATACCTAGTTCAACTCTGCTTAGGAAACTGACAAGAACAGTAGCTCCTCTTCAGTCCAATACACTGTACTTGCTGGGAACAGACGGGAGTGCTATTTGTACTGTATGGCAATGGGAGCGCAATAGTGACTTTCCTTACCAGAAAACAACTCTTGCTCGTAGAACCAGAAATTGCATGTGATTCAACTCCATTTAGGACTGGGAAACAAACGCTGGCTCGCCTTACAAGAAACACACTCTGCTTTAGAGAAAAGAGCACTCTTCTACTCTACTGTGTTTCCTATGGGGTCCAAACAGTGAGCTCGCTCAGAACAAAAGAACTGTGCTTCCTACACACACGAACCATATGTAGATCAACTCTGCTTAGGAAACTGACAAGAACAGTAGCTACTCTTCAGACCAATACACTGTACTTGCTGGGAACAGACGCGAGTGCTATTTGCACTGTGTATGGCATTTGGAGCACAATAGTGACTCTTCTTACCAGAAAACGTCTTTTGCTCTAGGACCAAAAACTGCATGTGACTCAACTCCATTTAGGACTGGGAAATAAAAACGAGCTCGCCTTACAAGAAACACACTCTGCTTTACAGAAAAGAGCACTCATCTACTGTACAGTGTTTCCTATAGGGCCAGAACAGTGAGCTTGCTCAGAACAAAAAAACTGTGCTTCCTACACACACGGCCACATCTAGTTCAAATCTGCTTAGGAAACTGACAAGAACAGTATCACCTATTCAGTCCAATACACTGTACTTGCTGGGAACAGACGCGAGTGCTATTTGCACTGTGTATGGCAATGGGAGCGCAATAGTGACTCTCCTTACCAGAAAACACCTCTTGATCATAGGACCAGAAACTGCATGTGATTCAACTCCATTTAGGACTAGGAAACAAACGCTAGCTCGCATTACAAGAAACACACTCTGCTTTAGAGAAAAGAGCACTCTTCTACTCTACTGTGTTTCCTATAGGGCCAGAACAGTGAGCTTGCTCAGAACATAAGAACTGTGCTTCCTACACATAAGGGCCATATCTAGTTCAATTCTACTTAGGAAACTAACAAAAACAGTAGCTCCTCTTCAGTCTGATACACTGTACTTGCTGGGAACAGAAGTGAATGCTATTTGTCCTGTGTATGTCAATGGGAGCGCAATAGTGACTTTCCTTACCAGAAAACAACTCTTACTCAAAGGACCACAAACTGCATGTGATTCAACTCCATTTATGACTGGGAAACAAATGCTAGCTCGCCTTACAAGAAACACTCTCTGCTTTTAGAAAAGAGCACTCTTCTACTCTACTGTGTTTCCTATGGGGTCCAAAAAGTGAGCTTGCTCAGAACAAAGAACTGTGCTTCCTACACACATGGACCATATCTAGTTCAACTCTGCTTAGGAAACTGACACGAACAGTAGCTCATATTCAGTCCAATACACTGTACTTGCTGGGAAAATACGCGAGTGCTATTTGCACTGTGTATAGCATTTGGAGCACAATAGTGACTCTTCTTACCAGAAAACAACTCTTGCTCGTAGGACCAAAAACAGCATGTGACTCAACTCCATTTAGGACTGGGAAACAAACGCTAGCTTGCCTTACAAGAAACACACTCTGTTTTAGAGAAAAGAGCACTCTTCTACACTATTGTGTTTCCTACAGGGCCAGAACAATGAGCTTGCTCAGAACATAATAACTGTGCTTCCTAAACAAACGGGCCATATCTAGTTCAACTCTGCTTAGGAAACTGACAAAAACAGTAGCTCCTCTTCAGTCCGATACACTGTACTTGCTTGGAACAGACGCGAGTGCTATTTGCACTGTGTATGACAAAGGGAGTGCAGTAGTGACTTTCCTTACCAGAAAACAACTCTTGCTCGTAGGACCACAAACTGCATGTGATTCAACTCCATTTAGGACTGGGAAACAAACGATAGCTTGCCTTACAAAAAACACACTCTGCTTTTGAGAAAAGAGCACTCTTCTACTCTACTGTGTTTCCTATGGTGTCCGAACAGTGAGCTTGCTCAGAACAAAAGAACTGTGCTTCCTGCACACACGGCCATATCTAGTTCAATTCTGCTTAGGAACCTGACAAGAACAGTAGCTCCTCTTCAGTCCAATACACTGTACTTGCTGCAAACAGATGCCAGTGCTATTTGTCCTGTGTATGGCAATGGCAGCGCATTAGTGACTCTTCTTACCAGAAAACAACTCTTGCTCGTAGTACCAGAAACTGCATGGGATTCAACTCCATTTAGGACTGGGAAACAAACGCTAGCTCGCCTTATAAGAACCACACTCTGCTTTAGAGAAAACAGCACTCTTCTACTCTACTGTATTTCCTATGGTGTCCAAACAGTGAGCTTGCTCAGAACAAAAGAACTGTGCTTCTTACACACACGGATCATATCTAGTTCAACTCTGCTTAGTAAACTGACAAGAACAGTAGCTCCTCTTCATTCCGATACACTGTACTTGCTGAGAACAGACGCGAGTGCTACTTGCACTGTGTATGGCAATTGGAGCACAATAGTGACTCTTCTTACCAGAAAACAACTCTTGCTCGTAGGACAAAAAACTGCATGTGACTCAACTCCATTCAAGACTGGGAGACAAACTCTAGCTCGCCTTACAAGAAACACACTCTGCTTTTGAGAAAAGAGCACTCTTCTACTCTACTGTGTTTCCTATGGGGTCCGAACTGTGAGCTTGCTCAGAACAAAAGAACTGTGCTTCCTACACACATGGGGCATATCTAGGTCAACTCTGCTCTAGGAAACTGACAAGAACAGTAGCTCCTCTTCAGTCTGATACACTGTACTTGGTGGGAACAGATGCGAGTGCTATTTGCACTTTGTATGGCAATGGGAGCGCAATAGTGACTTTCCTTACCAGAAAACAACTCTTGCTGTAGGACCACAAACTGCATGTGATTCAACTCCATTTCTGACTGGGAAACAAATGCTAGCTCGCCTTACAAGAAACACTCTCTGCTTTTGAGAAAAGAGCACTCTTCTACTCTACTGTGTTTCCTATAGGGCCCTAACAGTGAGCTTGCTCAGAACAAAAGAACTGTGCTTCCTACACACACGGAAATATCTAGTTCAATTTTGCTTAGGAACCTGACAATAACAGTAGATCCTCTTCAGTCCAATACACTGTACTTGCTGCGAACAGACGCCAGTGCTATTTGTCCTGTGTATGGCAATGGCAGCGCAATATTGACTTTCCTTTCCAGAAAACAACTCTTGTTCGTAGTACCAGAAACTGCATGGGATTCAACTCCATTTAGGACTGGGAAACAAACGCTAGCTTGCCTTACAAGAAACACACTGTGCTTTAGAGAAAAGAGCACTCTTCTACTCTACTGTGTTTCCTATGGAGTCCAAACAGTGAGCTTGCTCAGAACAAAAGAACTGTGCTTCCTACACACACGGATCATATCTAGTTCAACTCTTCTTAGGAAACTGACAAGAACAGTAGCTCCTGTTCAGTCCAATACACTGTACTTCCTGGGAACAGACGCGAGTGCTATTTGTACTGTGTATGGCAATTGCAGCACAATAGTGACTCGTCTTACCAGAAAACAACTCTTGCTCGTAGGACAAAAAACTGCATGTGACTCAACTCCATTTGAGACAGGGAAACAAACTCTAGCTCACCTTACAAGAAACACACTCTGCTTTTGAGAAAAGAGCACTCTTCTACTCTTCTGTGTTTCCTATAGGGCCAGAACAGTGAGCTTGCTCAGAACAAAAGAACTGGGCTTCCTACACACACGGTCATATCTAGTTCAATTCTGCTTAGGAACTTGACAAGAACAGTAGATCCTCTTCAGTCCAATAGACTGTACTTGCTGGGAACAGACGCCAGTGCTATTTGTCCTGTGTATGGCAATGCCAACACAATAGTGACTCTTCTTACCAGAAAACAACTCTTGCTCGTAGTACAAGAAACTGCATGGGATTCAACTATATTTAGGACTGGGAAACAAACGCTAGCTCGCCTTACAAGAAACACACTCTGCTTTAGAGAAAAGAGCCCTCTTCTACTCTACTGTGTTTCCTATGGGGTCCAAACAGTGAGCTTGCTCTGAACAAAAGATCTGTGCTTCCTACACACACTGCCATATCTAGTTCAATTCTGCTTAGGAACCTGACACGAACAGTAGATCCTCTTCAGTCCAATACACTGTACTTGCTGGGAACAGACGCCAGTGCTATTTGCACTGTGTATGGCAATGGGAGCACAATAGTGACTTTCCTTACCAGAAAACAACTCTTGATCGTAGGACCAGAAACTGCATGTGATTCAACTCCATTTAGGACTGGGAAACAAATGCTAGCTCGCCTTAAAAGAAACACACTCTGCTTTTAAGAAAAGAGCACTCTTCTACTCTACTGTGTTTCCTATGGGGTCCAAACAGTGAGCTTGCAAAGAAAAAAAGAACTGTGCTTCCTACACACATGGACCATATCTAGTTAAACTCTGCTTAGGAAACTGACAAGAACAGTAGCTCCTATTCAGTCCAATACACTGTACTTGCTGGGAACAGACGCGAGTGCTATTTGCACTGTGTATGGCATTTGGAGCACAATAGTGACTCTTCTTACCAGAAAACATCTCTTGCTCATAGGACCAAAAACTGCATGTGACTCAACTCCATTTAGGACTGGGAAATAAACGCGAGCTCGGCTTACAAGAAACACACTCTGCTTTAGATAAAAGATCACTCTTCTACTCTACTGTGTTTCCTATAGGGCCAGAACAGTGAGCTTGCTCAGAACATGATAACTGTGCTTCCTAAACACACGGGCCATATCTAGTTCACCTCTGCTTAGGAAACTGACAAGAACAGTAGCTCCTCTTCAGTCCGATACACTGTACTTGCTGGGAAAAGACGCGAGTGCTATTTGCACTGTGTATGGCAAAGGGAGCACAATAGTGACTTTCCTTACCAGAAAACAACTCTTGCTCGTAGGACCAGAAACTGCATGTGATTCAACTCCATTTAGGACTGGGAAACAAACGCTAGCTTGCCTTACAAAAAACACACTCTGCTTTTGAGAAAAGAGCACTCTTCTAATCTACTGTGTTTCCTATGGTGTCCGAACAGTGAGCTTGCTCAGAACAAAAGAACTGTGCTTCCTACACACGGGCTATATCTATTTCAACTCTGCTTAGGAGACTGACAAGAACAGTAGCTTCTCTTCAGTCCTATACACTGTACTTACTGGGAACAGACGCGAGAGCTATTTGCACTGTGGATGGCAATGGGAGCGCAGTAGTGACTTTCCTTACCAAAAAAACAAATCTTGCTCTTAGAACCAGAAACTGCATGTGATTCAACTCCATTTAGGACTGGGAAACAAATGCTAGCTGGCCTTACATGAAACACACTCTGCTTTACAGAAAAGAGCACTCATCTACTCTACTGTGTTTCCTATAGGGCCAGAACAGTAGCTTGCTCAGAACATAAGAACTGTGCTTCCTACAAACACGGGCCATATCTAGTTCAACTCTGCTTAGGAAACTGAAAAGAACAGTAGCTCCTCTTAAGTCCGATACACTGTACTTGCTGGGAACAGACGCGAGTGCTATATGCACTGTGTATGCCAATTAAAGCGCAATGTGACTTTCCTTACCAGAAAACAACTCTTGCTCGTAGGACCAGAAACTGCATGTGATTCAACTCCATTTAGGACTGCGAAACAAACGCTAGCTCGCCTTACAAGAAACACACTCTGCTTTTGAAAAAAGAGCTCTCTTCTACTCTACTGTGTTTCCTATGGCGTCCGAACAGTGAGCTTGCTAAGAACAAAAGAACTGGGCTTCCTACACAAGGGCCATATCTAGTTCAATTCTGCTTAGGAAACTGACAAGAACAGTAGATCCTCTTCAGTCCAATACACTGTAATTGCTGGGAACAGACGCAAGTGCTATTTGTCCTGTGTATGGCAATGGAATCGCAATAGTGACTATTCTTACCATAAAACAACTCTTGCACGTAGGACCAGAAACTGCATGTGATTCCACTCCATTTAGGACTGGGACACAAACGCTAGCTCGCCTTACAAGAAACACACTCTGCTTTTGAGAAAAGAGCACTCTTCTACTCTACTGTGTTTCCTATGGGGTCCAAACAGTGAGCTTGCTCAGAACAAAAGACTGTGCTTCCTACACACAAGGACCATATGTAGTTCAACTCTGCTTAGGAAACTGACAAGAACAGTAGCTCCTATTCAGTCCAATACACTGTACTTGCTGGGAACAGACGCGAGTGCTATTTGCCCTGTGTAGGGCAATGGGAGCACAATAGTGACTTTCCTTACCAGAAAACAACTCTTGTTCGTAGGAAAAGAAACTGCATGTGATTCAACTCCATTTAGGACTGGGAAACAAACACTAGCTCGCCTTACAAGAAACACACTCTGCTTTTGAGAAAAGAGCACTCTTCTACTCTACTGTGTTTCCTATAGGGCCAGAACAGTGAGCTTGCTCAGAACAAAAGAACTGGGCTTCCTACACACACGGTCATATCTAGTTCAATTCTGCTTAGGAACTTGACAAGAACAGTAGATCCTCTTCAGTCCAATACACTGTACTTGCTGCGAACAGACGCCAGTGCTATTTGTCCTGTGTATGGCAATGGCAGCACAATAGTGACTCTTCTTACCAGAAAACAACTCTTGCTCGTAGTACCAGAAACTGCATGGGATTCAACTCCATTTAGGACTGGGAAACAAACGCTAGCTCGCCTTACAAGAAACACACTCTGCTTTAGAGAAAAGAGCCCTCTTCTACTCTACTGTGTTTCCTATGGGGTCCAAACAGTGAGCTTGCTCTGAACAAAAGATCTGTGCTTCCTACACACACTGCCATATCTAGTTCAATTCTGCTTAGGAACCTGACAAGAACAGTAGATCCTCTTCAGTCCAATACACTGTACTTGCTGGGAACAGACGCCAGTGCTATTTGCACTGTGTATGGCAATGGGAGCACAATAGTGACTTTCCTTACCAGAAAACAACTCTTGATCGTAGGACCAGAAACTGCATGTGATTCAACTCCATTTAGGACTGGGAAACAAATGCTAGCTCGCCTTAAAAGAAACACACTCTGCTTTTAAGAAAAGAGCACTGTTCTACTCTACTGTGTTTCCTATGGGGTCCAAACAGTGAGCTTGCAAAGAAAAAAAGAACTGTGCTTCCTACACACATGGACCATTCTAGTTAAACTCTGCTTAGGAAACTGACAAGAACAGTAGCTCCTATTCAGTCCAATACACTGTACTTGCTGGGAACAGACGCGAGTGCTATTTGCACTGTGGATGGCATTTGGAGCACAATAGTGACTCTTCTTACCAGAAAACATCTCTTGCTCATAGGACCAAAAACTGCATGTGACTCAACTCCATTTAGGACTGGGAAATAAACGCGAGCTCGGCTTACAAGAAACACACTCTGCTTTAGATAAAAGAGCACTCTTCTACTCTACTGTGTTTCCTATAGGGCCAGAACAGTGAGCTTGCTCAGAACATAATAACTGTGCTTCCTAAACACACGGGCCATATCTAGTTCACCTCTGCTTAGGAAACTGACAGGAACAGTAGCTCCTCTTCAGTCCGATACACTGTACTTGCTGGGAAAAGACGCGAGTGCTATTTGCACTGTGTATGGCAAAGGGAGCACAATAGTGACTTTCCTTACCAGAAAACAACTCTTGCTCGTAGGACCAGAAACTACATGTGATTCAACTCCATTTAGGACTGGGAAACAAACGCTAGCTCGCCTTACATGAAACACACTCTGCTTTTGAGAAAAGATCACTCTTCTATTCTACTGTGTTTCCTATGGGTTCGAACAGTGAGCTTGCTCAGAACAAAAGCACTATGCTTCCTACACACACGGCCATATCTAGTTCAATTCTGCTTAGGAACCTGACAAGAACAGTAGATCCTCTTCAGTCTAATACACTGTGCTTGCTGGGAACAGACGCCAGTGCTATTTGTCCTGTGTATGGCAATGGCCGCTCAATAGTGACTCTTCTTACCAGAAAACAACTCTTGCTCGTAGTACCAGAAACTGCATGGGATTCAACTCCATTTAGAACTGGGAAACAAACGCTAGCTCGCCTTACAAGAAACACACTCTAGTTTTGAGAAAAGAGCACTCTTCTACTCTACTGTGTTTCCTATTGGGCCAGAACAGTGAGCTTGCTCAGAACAAAAGAACTGTGCTTCCTACACACGGGCCATATCTATTTCAACTCTGCTTAGGACACTGACAAGAACAGTAGCTTCTCTTCAGTCCAATACACTGTACTTACTGGGAACAGACGCGAGAGCTATTTGCACTGTGGATGGCAATGCGAGCACAATAGTGACTTTCCTTACCAGAAAACAACTCTTGCTCGTAGGACCAGAAACTGCATGTGATTCAACTCCATTTAAGACTGGGAAACCAATGCTAGATGGCCTTACATGTAACACACTCTGCTTTAGAGAAAAGAGCACTCATCTACTCTACTGTGTTTCCTATAGGGCCAGAACAGTAGCTTGCTCAGAACATAGGAACTGTGCTTCCTACACACACGGGCCATATCTAGTTCAACTCTGCTTAGGAAACTGAAAAGAACAGTAGCTCCTCTTAAGTCCGATACACTGTACTTGCTGGGAACAGACGCGAGTGCTATATGCACTGTGTATGCCAATTAAAGCGCAATCGTGACTTTCCTTACCAGAAAAAAACTCTTGCTCGTAGGACCAGAAACTGCATGTGATTCAACTCCATTTAGGACTGCGAAACAAACGCTAGCTTGCCTTACAAGAAACACACTCTGCTTTTGAGAAAAGAGTACTCTTCTACTCTACTGTGTTTCCTATGGGGTCCGAACAGTGAGCTTGCTCAGAACAAAAGAACTGGGCTTCCTACACAAGGGCCATATATAGTTCAATTCTGCTTAGGAACCTGACAAGAACAGTAGATCCTCTTCAGTCCAAAACACTGTACTTGCTGGGAACAGACGTAAGTGCTATTTGTCCTGTGTATGGCAATGGCAGGGCAATAGTGACTATTCTTACCATAAAACAACTCTTGCACGTAGGACGAGAAACTGCATGTGATTCCAATCCATTTAAGACTGGGAAACAAACGCTAGCTCGCCTTACAAGAAACACACTCTGCTTTTGAGAAAGACTACTCTTCTACTCTACAGTGTTTCCTATGGGGTCCAAACAGTGAGCTTGCTCAGAACAAAAGACTGTGCTTCCTACACACAAGGACCATATGTAGTTCAACTCTGCTTAGGAAACTGACAAGAACTGTAGCTCCTATTCAGTCCAATACACTGTACTTGCTGGGAACAGACGCTAGTGCTATTTGCCCTGTGTAGGGCAATGGGAGCACAAAAGTGACTTTCCTTACCAGAAACAACTCTTGTTCGTAGGAAAAGAAACTGCATGTGATTCAACTCCATTTAGGACTGGGAAACAAACGCTAGCTCGCCTTACAAGAAACACACTCTGCTTTTGAGAAAAGAGCACGCTTCTACTCTACTGTGTTTCCTATGGGGTCCGAACAGTGAGCTTGCTCAGAACAAAGGAACTGTGCTTCCTACACAAGGGCCATATCTAGTTCAATTCTGATTAGGAACCTGACAAGAACAGTAGATCCTCTTCAGTCCAATACACTGTACTTGCTGGGAACAGACCCCAGTGCCATTTGTCCTGTGTATGGCAATGGCAGCACAATAGTGACTATTCTTACCATAAAACAACTCTTGCACGTAGGACCAGAAACTGCATGTGATTCCACTCCATTTAGGACTGGGACACAAACGCTAGCTCGCCTTACAAGAAACACACTCTGCTTTTGAGAAAAGAGCACTCTTCTACTCTACTGTGTTTCCTATAGAGCCAGAACAGTGAGCTTGCTCAGAACATAAGAACTGTGCTTCCTACAAACACGGGCCATATCTAGTTCAACTCTGCATAGAAACTTACAAGAACAGTATCTCCTCTTCAGTCCAATACACTGTACTTGCTGGGAACAGACACGAGTGCTATTTGCACTGTGTATGGCAATTGGAGCACAATAGTGACTCTTCTTACCAGAAAACAACTCTTGATTGTAGGACAAAAAACTGCATGTGATTCAACTCCATTTAGGACTGGGAAAAAAACTCTATCTCACCTTACAAGAAACACACTCTACTTTTGAGAAAAGAGCACTCTTCTACTCTACTGTGTTTCCTAAAGGGCCAGAACAGTGAGCTTGCTCAGAACAAAAGAACTGTGCTTCCTACACACACGGGCCATATCTAGTTCAATTCTACTTAGGAACCTGACAAGAACAGTAGATCCTCTTCATTCCAATACACTGTACTTGCTGGGAACAGACGCCAGTGCTATTTGTCCTGTGTAAGGGATTGGCAGCGCAATAGTGACTATTCTTACCATAAAACAACTCTTGCTCGTAGGACCAGAAACCGCATGTGATTCAACTCCATTTAGGACTGGGAAATAAACGCTAGCTCGCCTTACAAGAAACACACTCTGCTTTTGAGAAAAGAGCACTCTTCTACACTACTGTGTTTCCTATGGGGTCCGAACAGTGAGCTTGCTCTGAACAAAAGAACTGTGCTTCCTAAACACACGGCCATATCTAGTTCCATTCTGCTTAGGAACTTGACAAGAACAGTAGATCCTCTTCATTCCAATACACTGTACTTGCTGGGAACAGACGCCAGTGTTATTTGTCCTGTGTATGGCAATGGCAGCGCAATAGTGACTATTCTTACCATAAAACAACTCTTGCTCCTAGGACAGAAACTGCATGTGATTCAACTCCATTTAGGACTGGGAAAGAAACGCTAGCTCGCCTTACAAGAAACACACTCTGCTTTTGAGAAAAGAGCACCCTTCTACTCTACTGTGTTTCCTATAGGGCCAGAAGAGTGAGCTTGCTCAGAACAAAAGAACTGTGCTTCCTACACACACGGGCCATATCTAGTTCTATTCTGCTTAGGAACCTGACAAGAACAGTAGATCCTCTTCAGCGCAATATACTGTACTTGCTGGGAACAGACGCCAGTGCTATTTGTCCTGTGTATGGCAATGGCAGCGCAATAGTGACTCTTTTTACCATAAAACAACTCTTGCTCATAGGACCAGAAACTGCATGTGATTCAACTCCATTTAGGACTGGGAAACAAACGCTAGCTCGCCTTAAAAGAAACACACTCTGCTTTAGAGAAAAGAGCACTCTTCTACTCTACTGTGTTTCCTATAGGGTTAGAAGAGTGAGCTTGCTCAGAACAAAAGAACTGTGCTTCGTACACACGGTCCATATCTAGTTCAACCCTGCTTAGGAAACTGACAAGAACAGTAGCTCCTATTCAGTCCAATACACTGTACTTGCTGGGAACAGACGTGAGTCCTATTTGCACTGTGTATGGCATTTGGAGCGCAATAGTGACTCTTCTTACCAGAAAACAACTCTTGCACGTAGGAACAAAAACTGCTTGTGACTCAACTCCATTTAGGACTGGGAAAAAACGCGAGCTCGCCTTCCAAGAAACACAGTCTGCTTTAGAGAAAAGAGCACTCTTCTACTCTACTGTGTTTCCTATGGGGTCCGAACAGTGAGCTTGCTCACAACAAAACAACTGTGCTTCCTACACACACGGCCATATCTAGTTCAATTCTGCTTAGGAAACTTATAAGAACTGTAGTTCCTCTTCAGTCCAATACACTGTACTTGCTGCGAACAGATTCCAGTGCTATTTGTCCTGTGTATGGCAATGGCAGCACAATAGTGACTCTTCTTACCAGAAAACAACTCTTGCTCGTAGGACCAGAAACTGCATGATATTCAACTCCATTTAGGAATGCGAAACAAACGCTAGCTTGCCTTACTAGAAACACACTCTGCTTTAGAGAAAAGAGCACTCTTCTACTCTACTGTGTATCGTATGGGGTCCAAACAGTGAGCTTGCTCAGAACAAAAGAACTGTGCTTCCTACACACACTGATCATATCTAGTTCAACTCTGCTTAGGAAACTGACAAGAACAGTAGCACCTATTCAGTCCAATACACTGTACTTGCTGGGAACAGACGCGAGTGCTATTTGCACTGTGTATGGCAATGGGAGTGCAATGTGACTTTCCTTACCACAAAACAACTCTTGATCGTAGGACCAGAAACTGCATGTGATTCAACTCCATTTAGGACTGGGAAACAAACGCTAGCTCGACTTACAAGAAACACACTCTGCTTTTGAGAAAAGAGCACTCATCTTCTCTACTGTGTTTCCTATAGGGCCAGAGCAGTGAGCTTGCTCAGAACATAAGAACTGTGCTTCCTATACACACGGGCCATATCTAGTTCAACTCTGCTTAGGAAACTGACAAGAACAGTAGCTCCTCTTCAGTCTGATACACTGTACTTGTTGGGAACAGACGCGAGTGCTATTTGCACTGTGTATGGCAATGGGAGCGCAATAGTGACTTTCCTTACAAGAAAACAACTCTTGCTCGTAGGACCAGAAACTGCATGTGATTCAACTCCATTTAGGACTGGGAAACAAATGCTAGCTCGCCTTACAAGAAACACACTCTGCTTTTGAGAAAAGAGCACTCTTCTACTCTACTGTGTTTCCTATGGGGTCCGAACAGCGAACTTGCTCAGAACAAAAGAACTGTGCTTCCTACACACACGGCCATATCTAGTTCAATTCTGCTTAAGTAACTGACAAGAACAGTACCACCTATTCAGTCCAATACAATGTACTTGCTGGGAACAGACGCGAGAGCTATTTGCACTGTGTATGGCAATGGGAGCGCAATGTGACTTTCCTTACCAGAAAACAACTCTTGTTCATAGGACCAGAAACTGCATGGGATTCAACTCCATTTAGGACTAGCATACAAACGCTAGCTCGCCTTACAAGAAACACACTCTGCTTTAGAGAAAAGAGCACTCATCTACTCTACTGTGTTTCCTATAGGGCCAGAACAGTGAGCTTGCTCAGAACATAAGAACTGTGCTTCCTACACACGGGACATATCTAGTTCAACTCTGCTTAGGAAACTGACAAGAATAGTAGCTCCTCTTCAGTCCAATACACTGTACTTGCTGGGAACAGACGCCAGTGCTATTTGTCCTGTGTATGGCAATGGCAGCGCTATAGTGACTATTCTTACCATAAAACAACTCTTGCTCGTAGGACCAGAAACTGCATGTGATTCCACTCCATTTAGGACTGGGAAACAAACACTAGCTCGCCTTACAAGAAACACACTCTGCTTTTGAGAAAAGAGCACTCTTCTACTCTACTGTGTTTCCTATGGGGTCCAAACAGTGAGCTTGCTCAGAACAAAAGAACTGTGCTTCCTACACACGGGCCATATCTAGTTCAACCCTGCTTAGGAAACTGACAAGAACAGTAGCTCCTACTCAGTCCAATACACTGTACTTGCTGGGAACAGACGCGAGTCCTATTTGCACTGTGTATGGCATTTGGAGCGCAATAGTGACTCTTCTTACCAGAAAACAACTCTTGCACGTAGGACCAAAAACTGCCTGTGACTCAACTCCATTTAGGACTGGAGAAACAAACTCGAGCTCGCCTTACAAGAAACACACTCTGCTTTTGAGAAAAGAGCACTCTTCTACTCTACTGTGTTTCCTATGGGGTCCGAATTGTGAGCTTGTTCAGAACAAAAGAACTGTGCTTCCTACACACACGGCCATATCTAGTTCAATTCTGCTTAGGAAACTGAAAAGAACTGTAGTTCCTCTTCAGTCCAATACACTGTACTTGCTGCGAACAGATGCCAGTGCTATTTGTCCTGTGTATGGCAATGGCAGCACAATAGTGACTCTTCTTACCAGAAAACAACTCTTGCACGTAGGACCAAAAACTGCCTGTGACTCAACTCCATTTAGGACTGGGAAACAAACGCGAGCTCGCCTTACAAGAAACACACTCTGCTTTAGAGAAAAGAGCACTCTTCTACTCTTCTGTGTTTCCTATAGGGCCAGAACAGTGAGCTTGCTCAGAACATAATAACTGTGCTTCGTACACACATGGACCATATCTAATTAAACTCTGCTTAGGAAACTGACAAGAACAGTAGCTCCTATTCAGTGCAATACACTGTACTTGCTGGGAACAGACGCGAGTGCTATTTGCACTGTGTATGGCATTTGAGCACAATAGTGACTCTTCTTACCAGAAAACATCTCTTTCTCGTAGGACCAAAAACTGCTTGTGACTCAACTCCTTTTAGGACTTGGAAACAAACGCGAGCTCGCCTTACAAGAAACACACTCTGCTTTAGAGAAAAGAGCACTCTTCTACTCTACTGTGTTTCCTATAGGGCCAGAACAGTGAGCTTGCTCAGAACATAATAACTGTGCTTCCTAAACACACGGGACATTTCTAGTTCAACTCTGCTTAGGAAACTGACAAGAACAGTAGCTCCTCTTCAGTCCGATACACTGTACTTGCTGGGAAAATACGCGAGTGCTATTTGCACTGTGTATGGCAATGGCAGCGCAATAGTGACTCTACTTACCATAAAACAACTCTTGTTCATAGGACCAGAAACTGCATGTGATTCCACTCCATTTAAGACTGGGAAACAAACGCTAGCGCGCCTTACAAGAAACACACTCTGCTTTTGAGAAAAGAGCACTCTTCTACTCTACTGTGTTTCCTATAGGGCCAGAACAGTGGGCTTGCTCAGAACAAAAGAACTGTGCTTCCTACACACAAGGCCATATCTAGTTCAACTCTGCTTAGGAACCTGACAAGAACAGTAGATCCTCTTCAGTCCAATACACTGTACTTGCTGGGAACAGACCCCAGAGCTACTTGTCCTGTGTATGGCAATGGCAGCGAAATAGTGACTCTTCTTACCAGAAAACAACTCTTGCTCGTAGGACCAGAAACTGCAAGTGATTCAACTCCATTTAGGACTGGGAAACAAACGCTAGCTCGCCTTACAAGAAACACACTCTGCTTTAGAGAAAAGAGCACTCTTCTACTCTACTGTGTTTCCTATGGGGTCCAAAGAGCGAGCTTGCTCAGAACAAAAGAACTGTGCTTCCTACACACGGGCCATATCTAGTTCAACTCTGCTTACGAAACTGACAAGAACAGTAGCTCCTATTCAGTCCAATACACTGTACTTGCTGGGAACAGATGCGAGTGCTATTTGCACTCTGTATGGCAATGGGAATGCAGTAGTGACTTTCCTTACCAAAAAACAACTCTTGTTTGTAGGACCAGAAACTGCATGTGATTCAACTCCATTTAGGACTGGGAAACAAACGCTAGCTCGCCTTACAAGAAACACAATCTGCTTTTGAGAAAAGAGCACTCTTCTACTCTCCAGTGTTTCTTATGGGGTCTGAACAGTGAGCTTGCTCAGAACAAAAGAACTGTGCTTCCTACACACACGGCCATATCTAGTTCAATTCTGCTTAGGAACCTGACAAGAACAGTAGATCCTCTTCAGTCCTATATACTGTACTTGCTGGGAACAGACACCAGTGCTATTTGCACTGTTTAGGGCAATGGGAGCACAATAGTTACTCTTCTTAACAGAAAAAAACTCTTGCTCGTAGGACCAGGAACTGCATGGGATTCAACTCCATTTCTGACTGGGAAACAAACACTAGCTCGCCTTTCCAGAAACATACTCTGCTTTTGAGAAAAGAGCACTCTTCTACTCTACTGTGTTTCCCATGTAGTCCGAAGAGTGAGCTTGCTCAGAACCAAAGAACTGTGCTTCCTACACACACGGGCCATATCTAGTTCAACTCTGCTTAGGAATCTGACAAGAACAGTAGCTCCTATTCAGTCCAATACACTGTACTTGCTGGGAACAGACGCGAATGCTATTTGCACTATGTATGGCAATGGGAGCGCAATAGTGACTTTCCTTACCAGAAAAAAACTCTTGCTCGTACGACCAGAAACTGCATGTGATTCAACTCCATTTAGGATTGGGAAACAAACGCTAGCTCGTGTTACAAGAAACACACTCTGCTTTTGAGAAAAGAGCACTCTTCTACTCTACTTTGTTTCCTATGGGGTACGAACAGTGAGCTTGCTCAGAACAAAAGAACTGTGCTTCCTACACACACGGGCCACATCTGGTTCAACTCTGCTTAGGAAAGTGACAGGAACAGTAGCTCCTCTTCAGTCCAATACACTGTACTTGCTGGGAACAGACGCAAGTGCTATTTGAACTGTGTATGGCAATGGGAGCGCAATAGTGACTTTCCTAACCAGAAAACAACTCTTGCTCGTAGGACCATAAACTGCATGTGATTCAACTCCATTTAGGACTGGGAAACAAATGCTAGCTCGCCTTAAAAGAAACACACTCTGCTTTTGAGAAAAGATCACTCTTCTACTCTATTGTGTTTCCTATGGGGTCCGAACATTGAGCTTTCTCAGAACAAAAGAACTGTGCTTCCTGCACACACGGCCATATCTAGTTCAATTCTGCTTAGGAACCTGACAAGAACAGTAGATTCTCTTCATTCCATTACACTGTACATGCTGGGAACCGACGCCAATGCTATTTGCCCTGTGTTTGACAATGGGAGCGCAATAGTGACTCTTCTTACCAGAAAACAACTCTTGCTCATAGGACCTGAAACTCATGGGATTCAACTCCATTTAGGACTGGGAAACAACCGCTAACTTGCCTTACAAGAAACACACTCTGCTTTTGAGAAAAGAGCACTCTTCTACTCTACTGTGTTTCCTATAGGGCCTAGACAGTGAACTTGCTCAGAAAAAAAGAACTGAGCTTCCTACACACAGGGGCCATATGTAATTCATCTCTGCTTAGGAAACTGACAAGAATATTAGCTCCTCTTCAGTCCAATACACAGTACATTCTGGGAACAGATGCCAATGCTATTTGCCCTGTGTATGTAAATGGGAGCACAATTGTGACTCTTCTTACCAGAAAACAACTCTTGCTCATATGACCAGAATCTGCATGTGATTCAACTCCATTTAGGACTGGGAAACAAACGCTAGCTCGCCTTATAAGAAACACACTCTGCCTTTGATAAAAGAGCACTCTTCTACTCTACTGTGTTTCCTATGGGGTCCGAACAGTGAGCTTGCTCAGAACAAAAGAACTGTGCTTCCTACACACACGGCCATATCTAGTTCAATTCTGCTTAGGAACCTGACAAGAACAGAAGGTCCTCTTCAGTCCAATACACTGTACATGCTGGCAACAGACGCCAATGCTATTTGCCCTGTGTATGACAATGGGAGCGCAATAGTGACTCTTCTTACCAGAAAACAACTCTTGCTCATAGGAATAGAAACTGCATGTGATTCAACTCCATTTAGGACTGGGAAACAAACGCTAGCTCGCCTTACAAGAAACACACTCTGCTTTTGAGAAAAGTGCACTCTTCTATTCTGCTGTGTTTCCTGTAGAGTCAGAACAGTGAGCTTGCTCAGAACAAAAGAACTGTACTTCCTACACACACGGGCCATAACTAGTTCCACTCTGCTTAGGAAACTGAAAAGAACAGTAGCTCCTCTTCAGTCCAATACACTGTACTGCTGGGAATAGACATGAGTGCTTTTTGCAGTGTGTATTGCAGTGGGAGTGCAATAGTGACTCTTCTTACCAGAAAACAACCCTTGCTCATACGAGCAGAAACTGCATGTGACACAACTCCGTTTAGGACTGAGAAACAAACACTAGCCCGCCTTACAAGAAACATACTTTGCTTTTGAGAAAAGAGCACTCTTCTACTCTACTGGGTTTCCTATGGGGTCCGAACAGTGAGTTTGCTCAGAACAAAAGAACTGTGCTTCCTACACACACGGGTCATATCTAGTTCACCTCTGCTTAGGAAACTGACAAGAACAGAAGCGCCTCTTCAGTCCAATACACTATACTTGCTGGGAACAGACGCGAGTGCTATTTGCACTGTGTATGGGAATGGGAGCGCAATAGTGACTTTCCTTAACAGAAAACAACTCTTGCTGGTAGCACCAAAAACTGCATGTGATTCAACTCCATTTAGGACTGAGAAACAAACACTAGCTCGCCTTACAAGAAACACACTCTGCTTTTGAGAAAAGAGCAGTCTTCTACTCTACTGTGTTTCCTATGTCTTCCGAACAGTGAGCTTGCTCAGAACAAAAAAAAAATGTGCTTCGTACACACACGGTCATATCTAGTTCAAGTCTGCTTAGGAAACTGACAAGAACAGTAGCTCCTATTCAGTCTGATACACTGTACTTGCTGGGAACAGACGCGAGTGCTATTTGCACCATGTATGGCAATGGGAGCGCAATAGTGACTCTTCTTATCAGAAAACTACTCTTGCTCGTAGGACCAGAAATTGCATGGGATTCAACTCCATTTAGGACTGGGAAACAAACGCCAGCTCGCCTTACAAGAAACAACACACTCTGCTTTTGAGAAAAGAGCACTCTTCTACTCTACTGTGTTTCTTATAGAGCCAGAACAGTGAGCTTGCTCAGAACAAAAGAACTGTACTTCCTACACACACTGGCCATATCTAGTTCAACTGTGCTATGGAAACTGAGAAGAAAAGCAGCTCTTCTTCAGTCCAATACACTGTACATGCTGGGAACAGACGCGAGTGCTATTTGCACTGTTTATGGCAATTAGAGCACAATAGTGACATTACCAGAAAACAACTCTTTCTCATAGGACCAAAAACTGCATGTGATTCAACTCCATTTAGGACTGGAAAACAAACGCTAGCTCGCCTTACATGAAACACACTCTGCTTTTGAGGAAAGAGCACTCTTCTACTCTACTGTGTTTCATATGGGGTCTAAACAGTGAGCTTGCTCAGAACAAAAGAACTGTGCTTCCTACACACACGGGCCATATCTAGTTCAACTCTGCTTAGGAAACTGACAAGAACAGTAGCTCCTCTTCAGTCCAATACACTGTACTTGCTCGGAACAGACACGAGTGCTATTGGCACTGTGTATGGCAATTGGAGCACAATAGTGACCCGTCTTACCAGAAAACAACTCTTGCTCATAGGACAAAAAACTGCATGTGACTCAACTTCATTTAGGACTGGGAAACCAACGCGAGCTCGCCTTCCAAAAACACACTCTGCTTTTGAGAAAAGAGCACTCTTCTACTCTACTGTGTTTCCTATGTGTTACGAACAGTGAGCTTGCTCAGAACAAAAAAACTGTGCTTCCTACACACACGGCCATATCTAGATCAAGTCTGCTTAAGAAACTGACAAGAACAGTAGCTCCTGTTCAGTCCGATACACTGTACTTGCTGGGAACAGACGTGAGTGCTATTTGCACTGTATATGGCATTTGGAGCGCAACAGTCACTCTTCTTACCAGAAAACAACTCTTGCTTGTAGGACCAAAATCTGCATGTGACTCAACTCCATTTAGGACTGGGAAACAAACGCGAGCTCGCCTTACAAGAAACACACTCTGCTTTTAAGAAAAGTGCACTCTTCTACTCTACTGTGTTTCCTATAGGGCCAGAACAGTGAGCTTGCTCAGAACATAAGAACTGTGCTTCCTACACACACTGGCCATATCTAGTTCAACTCTGCTTAGGAAACTGACAAGAACAGTAGCTCCTCTTCAGTCTGATACACTGTACTTGCTGGGAACAGACGCATGTGCTATTTGCACTGTGTATGGCAATGGGAGTGCAATAGTGACTTTCCTTACCAGAAAACAACTCTTGCTCATAGGACCAGAAACTGCATGTGATTCCACTCCATTTAGGACTGGGAAACAAACACTAGCTCGCCTTACAAGAAACACACTCTGCTTCAGAGAAAAGAGCACTCTTCTACTCTACTGTGTTTCCTATGGGGTCCAAACAGTGAGCTTGCTCAGAACAAAAGAACTGTGCTTCCTACACACACGGGCCATATCTAGGTCAACTCTCCTTAGGAAACTGACAAGAACAGTAGCTCCTCTTCCGTCCAATACACTGTACTTGCTGGTAACAGACGCGACTGCCATTTGCACTGTGAATGGCAATGGGAGCGCAATAGTGACTCTTCTTACCAGAAAACAACTCTTGCTCATAGGAATAGAAACTGCATGTGATTCAACTCCATTTAGGACTGGGAAACAAACGCTAGCTCGCCTTACAAGAAACACACTCTGCTTTTGAGAAAAGTGCACTCTTCTATTCTGCTGTGTTTCCTGTAGAGTCAGAACAGTGAGCTTGCTCAGAACAAAAGAACTGTGCTTCCTACACACACGGGCCATAACTAGTTCAACTCTGCTTCGGAAACTGAAAAGAACAGTAGCTCCTCTTCAGTCCAATACACTGTACTGCTGGGAATAGACATGAGTGCTTTTTGCAGTGTGTATTGCAGTGGGAGTGCAATAGTGACTCTTCTTACCAGAAAACAACTCTTGCTCATACGAGCAGAAACTGCATGTGACACAACTCCGTTTAGGACTGAGAAACAAACACTAGTCCGCCTTACAAGAAACATACTTTGCTTTTGAGAAAAGAGCACTCTTCTACTCTACTGGGTTTCCTATGGGGTCCGAACAGTGAGTTTGCTCAGAACAAAAGAACTGTGCTTCCTACACACACGGGTCATATCTAGTTCAACTCTGCTTAGGAAACTGACAAGAACAGAAGCTCCTCTTCAGTCCAATACACTATACATGCTGGGAACAGACGCGAGTGCTATTTGCACTGTGTATGGGAATGGGAGCGCAATAGTGACTTTCCTTAACAGAAAACAACTCTTGCTGGTAGCACCAAAAACTGCATGTGATTCAACTCCATTTAGGACTGAGAAACAAACACTAGCTCGCCTTACAAGAAACACACTCTGCTTTTGAGAAAAGAGCACTCTTCTACTCTACTGTGTTTCCTGTAGGGCCAGAACAGTGAGCTGGCTCACAACAAAAGAACTGTGCTTCCTCCACACACGGGCCATATCTAGTTAAACTCTGCTTAAAAAACTGACAAGAACAGTAGCTCCTCTTCAGTCCAATACACTGTACTTGCTGGAACAGAAGTGAGTGCTATTTGCACTGTGTGTGGCAATGGGAGCGCAATAGTGACTCTTCTTACCAAAAACAACTCTTGCTCATAGGACCAAAAACTGCATGTGATTCAACTCCATTTCTGACTGGGAAACAAACACTAGCTAGCCTTACAAGAAACACACGCTGCTTTTGAGAAAAGGGCACTCTTCTACTCTACTGTGTTTCCTATGGGTTCCGAACAGTGAGCTTGCTCAGAACAAAAGAATTGTACTTCCTCCACACACGGGCCATATCTAGTTCAACTCTGCTTAGGAAACTGACAAGAACAGTAGCTCCTCTTCAGTCCAATACACTGTACTTGTTGGGAACAGACATGAGTGCTATTTGAACTGTGTATGCCATGGGAGCAAAATAGTGACTCTTCTTAACAGAAAACTACTCTTGCTCGTAGGACCAGATCCTGCATGTGATTCAACTTCATTTAGGACTGGGAAACAAACGCTAGCTCGCCCTACAAGAAACACACTCTGCTTTTTAGAAAAGAGCACTCTTCTACTCTACTGTGTTTCCTATGTGGTCCAAACAGTGAGCTTGCTCAGAACAAAAGAACTGTGATTCCTACACACGCGGGACATATCTCGTTCAACTCTGCTTAGGAAACTGACAAGAACAGTAGCTCCTCTTCAGTCCGATATACTGTACTTGCTGGGAACAGACGTGAGTGCTATTTGCACTGTGTATGGCAATGGGAGTGCAATAGTGACTTTCAACCAGAAAACAACTCTTGGTCGTAGGACCAGAAACTGCATGTGATTCAACTCCATTTAGGACTGGGAAACAAACGCTAGCTCGCCTTACAAGAAACACAATCTGCTTTTGAGAAAAGAGCACTCTTCTACTCTACTGTGTTTCCTATAGGGCCAGAACAGTGAGCTTGCTCAGAACAAAAGAACTGTGCTTCCTACACACACGGCCATATCTAGTTCAACTCTGCTGAGGAAACTGACAAGAACAGTAGCTCCAAATCAGTCCAATACACTGTACTTGAAGGGAACAGACGCGAGTACTATTTGCACTGTGTATGGCATTTGGAGCGCAATAGTGACTCTTCTTACCAGAAAACAACTCTTGCTCGTAGGACCGAAAACTGCATGTGACTGAACTTCATTTAGGACTGGGAAACAAACGCGAGCTTACCTTACAAGAAAAACACTCTGCTTTAGAGAAAAGAGCACTCTTCTACTCTACTGTGTTTCCTAAGGGGTCCAAACAGTGAGCTTGCTCAGAACAAAAGAACTGTGCTTCCTACACACACGGGCCATATCTAGTTCAACTCTGCTTAGGAAACTGACAAGAACAGTAGCTCCTCTTCAGTCCAATACATTGTACTTGCTCAGAACAGACGCGAGTGCTATTGGCACTGTGTATGGCAATTGGAAAACAATAGTGACTCGTCTTACCAGAAAACAACTCTTGCTCGTAGGACAAAAAACTGCATGTGACTCAACTCCATTTAGGACTGGGAAACAAACACTAGCTCGCCTTCCAAAAACACACTCTGCTTTTGAGAAAAGAGCACTCTTCTACTCTACTGTGTTTCCTATGTCTTCCGAACAGTGAGCTTGCTCAGAACAAAAAAAAATGTGCTTCGTACACACACGGTCATATCTAGTTCAAGTCTGCTTAGGAAACTGACAAGAACAGTAGCTCCTATTCAGTCTGATACACTGTACTTGCTGGGAACAGACGCGAGTGCTATTTGCACCATGTATGGCAATGGGAGCGCAATAGTGACTCTTCTTATCAGAAAACTACTCTTGCTCGTAGGACCAGAAATTGCATGGGATTCAACTCCATTTAGGACTGGGAAACAAACGCCAGCTCGCCTTACAAGAAACAACACACTCTGCTTTTGAGAAAAGAGCACTCTTCTACTCTACTGTGTTTCTTATAGAGCCAGAACAGTGAGCTTGCTCAGAACAAAAGAACTGTACTTCCTACACACACTGGCCATATCTAGTTCAACTCTGCTACGGAAACTGAGAAGAAAAGCAGCTCTTCTTCAGTCCAATACACTGTACATGCTGGGAACAGACGCGAGTGCTATTTGCACTGTTTATGGCAATTAGAGCACAATAGTGACATTACCAGAAAACAACTCTTTCTCATAGGACCAAAAACTGCATGTGATTCAACTCCATTTAGGACTGGAAAACAAACGCTAGCTCGCCTTACATGAAACACACTCTGCTTTTGAGGAAAGAGCACTCTTCTACTCTACTGTGTTTCATATGGGGTCTAAACAGTGAGCTTGCTCAGAACAAAAGAACTGTGCTTCCTACACACACGGGCCATATCTAGTTCAACTCTGCTTAGGAAACTGACAAGAACAGTAGCTCCTCTTCAGTCCAATACACTGTACTTGCTCGGAACAGACACGAGTGCTATTGGCACTGTGTATGGCAATTGGAGCACAATAGTGACCCGTCTTACCAGAAAACAACTCTTGCTCGTAGGACAAAAAACTGCATGTGACTCAACTCCATTTAGGACTGGGAAACCAACGCGAGCTCGCCTTCCAAAAACACACTCTGCTTTTGAGAAAAGAGCACTCTTCTACTCTACTGTGTTTCCTATGTGTTACGAACAGTGAGCTTGCTCAGAACAAAAAAACTGTGCTTCCTACACACACGGCCATATCTAGATCAAGTCTGCTTAAGAAACTGACAAGAACAGTAGCTCCTGTTCAGTCCGATACACTGTACTTGCTGGGAACAGACGTGAGTGCTATTTGCACTGTATATGGCATTTGGAGCGCAACAGTCACTCTTCTTACCAGAAAACAACTCTTGCTTGTAGGACCAAAATCTGCATGTGACTCAACTCCATTTAGGACTGGGAAACAAACGCGAGCTCGCCTTACAAGAAACACACTCTGCTTTTAAGAAAAGTGCACTCTTCTACTCTACTGTGTTTCCTATAGGGCCAGAACAGTGAGCTTGCTCAGAACATAAGAACTGTGCTTCCTACACACACAGGCCATATCTAGTTCAACTCTGCTTAGGAAACTGACAAGAACAGTAGCTCCTCTTCAGTCTGATACACTGTACTTGCTGGGAACAGACGCATGTGCTATTTGCACTGTGTATGGCAATGGGAGTGCAATAGTGACTTTCCTTACCAGAAAACAACTCTTGCTCATAGGACCAGAAACTGCATGTGATTCCACTCCATTTAGGACTGGGAAACAAACACTAGCTCGCCTTACAAGAAACACACTCTGCTTCAGAGAAAAGAGCACTCTTCTACTCTACTGTGTTTCCTATGGGGTCCAAACAGTGAGCTTGCTCAGAACAAAAGAACTGTGCTTCCTACACACACGGGCCATATCTAGGTCAACTCTCCTTAGGAAACTGACAAGAACAGTAGCTCCTCTTCCGTCCAATACACTGTAATTGCTGGTAACAGACGCGACTGCCATTTGCACTGTGTATGGCAATGGGAGCGCAATAGTGACTCTTCTTACCAGAAAACAACTCTTGCTCATAGGAATAGAAACTGCATGTGATTCAACTCCATTTAGGACTGGGAAACAAACGCTAGCTCGCCTTACAAGAAACACACTCTGCTTTTGAGAAAAGTGCACTCTTCTATTCTGCTGTGTTTCCTGTAGAGACAGAACAGTGAGCTTGCTCAGAACAAAAGAACTGTGCTTCCTACACACACGGGCCATAACTAGTTCAACTCTGCTTCGGAAACTGAAAAGAACAGTAGCTCCTCTTCAGTCCAATACACTGTACTGCTGGGAATAGACATGAGTGCTTTTTGCAGTGTGTATTGCAGTGGGAGTGCAATAGTGACTCTTCTTACCAGAAAACAACTCTTGCTCATACGAGCAGAAACTGCATGTGACACAACTCCGTTTAGGACTGAGAAACAAACACTAGCCCGCCTTACAAGAAACATACTTTGCTTTTGAGAAAAGAGCACTCTTCTACTCTACTGGGTTTCCTATGGGGTCCGAACAGTGAGTTTGCTCAGAACAAAAGAACTGTGCTTCCTACACACACGGGTCATATCTAGTTCAACTCTGCTTAGGAAACTGACAAGAACAGAAGCTCCTCTTCAGTCCAATACACTATACATGCTGGGAACAGACGCGAGTGCTATTTGCACTGTGTATGGGAATGGGAGCGCAATAGTGACTTTCCTTAACAGAAAACAACTCTTGCTGGTAGCACCAAAAACTGCATGTGATTCAACTCCATTTAGGACTGAGAAACAAACACTAGCTCGCCTTACAAGAAACACACTCTGCTTTTGAGAAAAGAGCACTCTTCTACTCTACTGTGTTTCCTGTAGGGCCAGAACAGTGAGCTGGCTCACAACAAAAGAACTGTGCTTCCTCCACACACGGGCCATATCTAGTTAAACTCTGCTTAAAAAACTGACAAGAACAGTAGCTCCTCTTCAGTCCAATACACTGTACTTGCTGGAACAGAAGTGAGTGCTATTTGCACTGTGTGTGGCAATGGGAGTGCAATAGTGACTCTTCTTACCAAAAACAACTCTTGCTCATAGGACCAAAAACTGCATGTGATTCAACTCCATTTCTGACTGGGAAACAAACACTAGCTAGCCTTACAAGAAACACACGCTGCTTTTGAGAAAAGGGCACTCTTCTACTCTACTGTGTTTCCTATGGGTTCCGAACAGTGAGCTTGCTCAGAACAAAAGAATTGTACTTCCTCCACACACGGGCCATATCTAGTTCAACTCTGCTTAGGAAACTGACAAGAACAGTAGCTCCTCTTCAGTCCAATACACTGTACTTGTTGGGAACAGACATGAGTGCTATTTGAACTGTGTATGCCATGGGAGCAAAATAGTGACTCTTCTTAACAGAAAACTACTCTTGCTCGTAGGACCAGATCCTGCATGTGATTCAACTCCATTTAGGACTGGGAAACAAACGCTAGCTCGCCCTACAAGAAACACACTCTGCTTTTTAGAAAAGAGCACTCTTCTACTCTACTGTGTTTCCTATGTGGTCCAAACAGTGAGCTTGCTCAGAACAAAAGAACTGTGATTCCTACACACGCGGGACATATCTCGTTCAACTCTGCTTAGGAAACTGACAAGAACAGTAGCTCCTCTTCAGTCCGATATACTGTACTTGCTGGGAACAGACGTGAGTGCTATTTGCACTGTGTATGGCAATGGGAGTGCAATAGTGACTTTCCTTACCAGAAAACAACTCTTGGTCGTAGGACCAGAAACTGCATGTGATTCAACTCCATTTAGGACTGGGAAACAAACGCTAGCTCGCCTTACAAGAAACACAATCTGCTTTTGAGAAAAGAGCACTCTTCTACTCTACTGTGTTTCCTATAGGGCCAGAACAGTGAGCTTGCTCAGAACAAAAGAACTGTGCTTCCTACACACACGGCCATATCTAGTTCAACTCTGCTGAGGAAACTGACAAGAACAGTAGCTCCAAATCAGTCCAATACACTGTACTTGAAGGGAACAGACGCGAGTACTATTTGCACTGTGTATGGCAATGGGAGCGCAATAGTGACTCTTCTTACCAGAAAACAACTCTTGCTCGTAGGACCGAAAACTGCATGTGACTGAACTTCATTTAGGACTGGGAAACAAACGCGAGCTTACCTTACAAGAAAAACACTCTGCTTTAGAGAAAAGAGCACTCTTCTACTCTACTGTGTTTCCTAAGGGGTCCAAACAGTGAGCTTGCTCAGAACAAAAGAACTGTGCTTCCTACACACACGGGCCATATCTAGTTCAACTCTGCTTAGGAAACTGACAAGAACAGTAGCTCCTCTTCAGTCCAATACACTGTACTTGCTCAGAACAGACGCGAGTGCTATTGGCACTGTGTATGGCAATTGGAAAACAATAGTGACTCGTCTTACCAGAAAACAACTCTTGCTCGTAGGACAAAAAACTGCATGTGACTCAACTCCATTTAGGACTGGGAAACAAACACTAGCTCGCCTTCCAAAAACACACTCTGCTTTTGAGAAAAGAGCACTCTTCTACTCTACTGTGTTTCCTATGTCTTCCGAACAGTGAGCTTGCTCAGAACAAAAAAAAATGTGCTTCGTACACACACGGTCATATCTAGTTCAAGTCTGCTTAGGAAACTGACAAGAACAGTAGCTCCTATTCAGTCTGATACACTGTACTTGCTGGGAACAGACGCGAGTGCTATTTGCACCATGTATGGCAATGGGAGCGCAATAGTGACTCTTCTTATCAGAAAACTACTCTTGCTCGTAGGACCAGAAATTGCATGGGATTCAACTCCATTTAGGACTGGGAAACAAACGCCAGCTCTCCTTACATGAAACACACTCTGCTTTTGAGGAAAGAGCACTCTTCTACTCTACTGTGTTTCATATGGGGTCTAAACAGTGAGCTTGCTCAGAACAAAAGAACTGTGCTTCCTACACACACGGGCCAAATCTAGTTCAACTCTGCTTAGGAAACTGACAAGAACAGTAGCTCCTCTTCAGTCCAATACACTGTACTTGGTCGGAACAGACACGAGTGCTATTGGCACTGTGTATGGCAATTGGAGCACAATAGTGACCCGTCTTACCAGAAAACAACTCTTGCTCGTAGGACAAAAAACTGCATGTGACTCAACTCCATTTAGGACTGGGAAACCAACGCGAGCTCGCCTTCCAAAAACACACTCTGCTTTTGAGAAAAGAGCACTCTTCTACTCTACTGTGTTTCCTATGTGTTACGAACAGTGAGCTTGCTCAGAACAAAAAAACTGTGCTTCCTACACACACGGCCATATCTAGATCAAGTCTGCTTAAGAAACTGACAAGAACAGTAGCTCCTGTTCAGTCCGATACACTGTACTTGCTGGGAACAGACGTGAGTGCTATTTGCACTGTATATGGCATTTGGAGCGCAACAGTCACTCTTCTTACCAGAAAACAACTCTTGCTTGTAGGACCAAAATCTGCATGTGACTCAACTCCATTTAGGACTGGGAAACAAACGCGAGCTCGCCTTACAAGAAACACACTCTGCTTTTAAGAAAAGTGCACTCTTCTACTCTACTGTGTTTCCTATAGGGCCAGAACAGTGAGCTTGCTCAGAACATAAGAACTGTGCTTCCTACACACACGGGCCATATCTAGTTCAACTCTGCTTAGGAAACTGACAAGAACAGTAGCTCCTCTTCAGTCTGATACACTGTACTTGCTGGGAACAGACGCATGTGCTATTTGCACTGTGTATGGCAATGGGAGTGCAATAGTGACTTTCCTTACCAGAAAACAACTCTTGCTCATAGGACCAGAAACTGCATGTGATTCCACTCCATTTAGGACTGGGAAACAAACACTAGCTCGCCTTACAAGAAACACACTCTGCTTCAGAGAAAAGAGCACTCTTCTACTCTACTGTGTTTCCTATGGGGTCCAAACAGTGAGCTTGCTCAGAACAAAAGAACTGTGCTTCCTACACACACGGGCCATATCTAGGTCAACTCTCCTTAGGAAACTGACAAGAACAGTAGCTCCTCTTCCGTCCAATACACTGTAATTGCTGGTAACAGACGCGACTGCCATTTGCACTGTGTATGGCAATGGGAGCGCAATAGTGACTCTTCTTACCAGAAAACAACTCTTGCTCATAGGAATAGAAACTGCATGTGATTCAACTCCATTTAGGACTGGGAAACAAACGCTAGCTCGCCTTACAAGAAACACACTCTGCTTTTGAGAAAAGTGCACTCTTCTATTCTGCTGTGTTTCCTGTAGAGACAGAACAGTGAGCTTGCTCAGAACAAAAGAACTGTGCTTCCTACACACACGGGCCATAACTAGTTCAACTCTGCTTCGGAAACTGAAAAGAACAGTAGCTCCTCTTCAGTCCAATACACTGTACTGCTGGGAATAGACATGAGTGCTTTTTGCAGTGTGTATTGCAGTGGGAGTGCAATAGTGACTCTTCTTACCAGAAAACAACTCTTGCTCATACGAGCAGAAACTGCATGTGACACAACTCCGTTTAGGACTGAGAAACAAACACTAGCCCGCCTTACAAGAAACATACTTTGCTTTTGAGAAAAGAGCACTCTTCTACTCTACTGGGTTTCCTATGGGGTCCGAACAGTGAGTTTGCTCAGAACAAAAGAACTGTGCTTCCTACACACACGGGTCATATCTAGTTCAACTCTGCTTAGGAAACTGACAAGAACAGAAGCTCCTCTTCAGTCCAATACACTATACATGCTGGGAACAGACGCGAGTGCTATTTGCACTGTGTATGGGAATGGGAGCGCAATAGTGACTTTCCTTAACAGAAAACAACTCTTGCTGGTAGCACCAAAAACTGCATGTGATTCAACTCCATTTAGGACTGAGAAACAAACACTAGCTCGCCTTACAAGAAACACACTCTGCTTTTGAGAAAAGAGCACTCTTCTACTCTACTGTGTTTCCTGTAGGGCCAGAACAGTGAGCTGGCTCACAACAAAAGAACTGTGCTTCCTCCACACACGGGCCATATCTAGTTAAACTCTGCTTAAAAAACTGACAAGAACAGTAGCTCCTCTTCAGTCCAATACACTGTACTTGCTGGAACAGAAGTGAGTGCTATTTGCACTGTGTGTGGCAATGGGAGCGCAATAGTGACTCTTCTTACCAAAAACAACTCTTGCTCATAGGACCAAAAACTGCATGTGATTCAACTCCATTTCTGACTGGGAAACAAACACTAGCTAGCCTTACAAGAAACACACGCTGCTTTTGAGAAAAGGGCACTCTTCTACTCTACTGTGTTTCCTATGGGTTCCGAACAGTGAGCTTGCTCAGAACAAAAGAATTGTACTTCCTCCACACACGGGCCATATCTAGTTCAACTCTGCTTAGGAAACTGACAAGAACAGTAGCTCCTCTTCAGTCCAATACACTGTACTTGTTGGGAACAGACATGAGTGCTATTTGAACTGTGTATGCCATGGGAGCAAAATAGTGACTCTTCTTAACAGAAAACTACTCTTGCTCGTAGGACCAGATCCTGCATGTGATTCAACTCCATTTAGGACTGGGAAACAAACGCTAGCTCGCCCTACAAGAAACACACTCTGCTTTTTAGAAAAGAGCACTCTTCTACTCTACTGTGTTTCCTATGTGGTCCAAACAGTGAGCTTGCTCAGAACAAAAGAACTGTGATTCCTACACACGCGGGACATATCTCGTTCAACTCTGCTTAGGAAACTGACAAGAACAGTAGCTCCTCTTCAGTCCGATATACTGTACTTGCTGGGAACAGACGTGAGTGCTATTTGCACTGTGTATGGCAATGGGAGTGCAATAGTGACTTTCCTTACCAGAAAACAACTCTTGGTCGTAGGACCAGAAACTGCATGTGATTCAACTCCATTTAGGACTGGGAAACAAACGCTAGCTCGCCTTACAAGAAACACAATCTGCTTTTGAGAAAAGAGCACTCTTCTACTCTACTGTGTTTCCTATAGGGCCAGAACAGTGAGCTTGCTCAGAACAAAAGAACTGTGCTTCCTACACACACGGCCATATCTAGTTCAACTCTGCTGAGGAAACTGACAAGAACAGTAGCTCCAAATCAGTCCAATACACTGTACTTGAAGGGAACAGACGCGAGTACTATTTGCACTGTGTATGGCAATGGGAGCGCAATAGTGACTCTTCTTACCAGAAAACAACTCTTGCTCGTAGGACCGAAAACTGCATGTGACTGAACTTCATTTAGGACTGGGAAACAAACGCGAGCTTACCTTACAAGAAAAACACTCTGCTTTAGAGAAAAGAGCACTCTTCTACTCTACTGTGTTTCCTAAGGGGTCCAAACAGTGAGCTTGCTCAGAACAAAAGAACTGTGCTTCCTACACACACGGGCCATATCTAGTTCAACTCTGCTTAGGAAACTGACAAGAACAGTAGCTCCTCTTCAGTCCAATACACTGTACTTGCTCAGAACAGACGCGAGTGCTATTGGCACTGTGTATGGCAATTGGAAAACAATAGTGACTCGTCTTACCAGAAAACAACTCTTGCTCGTAGGACAAAAAACTGCATGTGACTCAACTCCATTTAGGACTGGGAAACAAACACTAGCTCGCCTTCCAAAAACACACTCTGCTTTTGAGAAAAGAGCACTCTTCTACTCTACTGTGTTTCCTATGTCTTCCGAACAGTGAGCTTGCTCAGAACAAAAAAAAATGTGCTTCGTACACACACGGTCATATCTAGTTCAAGTCTGCTTAGGAAACTGACAAGAACAGTAGCTCCTATTCAGTCTGATACACTGTACTTGCTGGGAACAGACGCGAGTGCTATTTGCACCATGTATGGCAATGGGAGCGCAATAGTGACTCTTCTTATCAGAAAACTACTCTTGCTCGTAGGACCAGAAATTGCATGGGATTCAACTCCATTTAGGACTGGGAAACAAACGCCAGCTCGCCTTACAAGAAACAACACACTCTGCTTTTGAGAAAAGAGCACTCTTCTACTCTACTGTGTTTCTTATAGAGCCAGAACAGTGAGCTTGCTCAGAACAAAAGAACTGTACTTCCTACACACACTGGCCATATCTAGTTCAACTCTGCTACGGAAACTGAGAAGAAAAGCAGCTCTTCTTCAGTCCAATACACTGTACATGCTGGGAACAGACGCGAGTGCTATTTGCACTGTTTATGGCAATTAGAGCACAATAGTGACATTACCAGAAAACAACTCTTTCTCATAGGACCAAAAACTGCATGTGACTCAACTCCATTTAGGACTGGAAAACAAACGCTAGCTCGCCTTACATGAAACACACTCTGCTTTTGAGGAAAGAGCACTCTTCTACTCTACTGTGTTTCATATGGGGTCTAAACAGTGAGCTTGCTCAGAACAAAAGAACTGGGCTTCCTACACACACGGGCCATATCTAGTTCAACTCTGCTTAGGAAACTGACAAGAACAGTAGCTCCTCTTCAGTCCAATACACTGTACTTGCTCGGAACAGACACGAGTGCTATTGGCACTGTGTATGGCAATTGGAGCACAATAGTGACCCGTCTTACCAGAAAACAACTCTTGCTCGTAGGACAAAAAACTGCATGTGACTCAACTCCATTTAGGACTGGGAAACCAACGCGAGCTCGCCTTCCAAAAACACACTCTGCTTTTGAGAAAAGAGCACTCTTCTACTCTACTGTGTTTCCTATGTGTTACGAACAGTGAGCTTGCTCAGAACAAAAAAACTGTGCTTCCTACACACACGGCCATATCTAGATCAAGTCTGCTTAAGAAACTGACAAGAACAGTAGCTCCTGTTCAGTCCGATACACTGTACTTGCTGGGAACAGACGTGAGTGCTATTTGCACTGTATATGGCATTTGGAGCGCAACAGTCACTCTTCTTACCAGAAAACAACTCTTGCTTGTAGGACCAAAATCTGCATGTGACTCAACTCCATTTAGGACTGGGAAACAAACGCGAGCTCGCCTTACAAGAAACACACTCTGCTTTTAAGAAAAGTGCACTCTTCTACTCTACTGTGTTTCCTATAGGGCCAGAACAGTGAGCTTGCTCAGAACATAAGAACTGTGCTTCCTACACACACGGCCATATCTAGTTCAACTCTGCTTAGGAAACTGACAAGAACAGTAGCTCCTCTTCAGTCTGATACACTGTACTTGCTGGGAACAGACGCATGTGCTATTTGCACTGTGTATGGCAATGGGAGTGCAATAGTGACTTTCCTTACCAGAAAACAACTCTTGCTCATAGGACCAGAAACTGCATGTGATTCCACTCCATTTAGGACTGGGAAACAAACACTAGCTCGCCTTACAAGAAACACACTCTGCTTCAGAGAAAAGAGCACTCTTCTACTCTACTGTGTTTCCTATGGGGTCCAAACAGTGAGCTTGCTCAGAACAAAAGAACTGTGCTTCCTACACACACGGGCCATATCTAGGTCAACTCTCCTTAGGAAACTGACAAGAACAGTAGCTCCTCTTCCGTCCAATACACTGTACTTGCTGGTAACAGACGCGACTGCCATTTGCACTGTGTATGGCAATGGGAGCGCAATAGTGACTCTTCTTACCAGAAAACAACTCTTGCTCATAGGAATAGAAACTGCATGTGATTCAACTCCATTTAGGACTGGGAAACAAACGCTAGCTCGCCTTACAAGAAACACACTCTGCTTTTGAGAAAAGTGCACTCTTCTATTCTGCTGTGTTTCCTGTAGAGTCAGAACAGTGAGCTTGCTCAGAACAAAAGAACTGTGCTTCCTACACACACGGGCCATAACTAGTTCAACTCTGCTTCGGAAACTGAAAAGAACAGTAGCTCCTCTTCAGTCCAATACACTGTACTGCTGGGAATAGACATGAGTGCTTTTTGCAGTGTGTATTGCAGTGGGAGTGCAATAGTGACTCTTCTTACCAGAAAACAACTCTTGCTCATACGAGCAGAAACTGCATGTGACACAACTCCGTTTAGGACTGAGAAACAAACACTAGTCCGCCTTACAAGAAACATACTTTGCTTTTGAGAAAAGAGCACTCTTCTACTCTACTGGGTTTCCTATGGGGTCCGAACAGTGAGTTTGCTCAGAACAAAAGAACTGTGCTTCCTACACACACGGGTCATATCTAGTTCAACTCTGCTTAGGAAACTGACAAGAACAGAAGCTCCTCTTCAGTCCAATACACTATACATGCTGGGAACAGACGCGAGTGCTATTTGCACTGTGTATGGGAATGGGAGCGCAATAGTGACTTTCCTTAACAGAAAACAACTCTTGCTGGTAGCACCAAAAACTGCATGTGATTCAACTCCATTTAGGACTGAGAAACAAACACTAGCTCGCCTTACAAGAAACACACTCTGCTTTTGAGAAAAGAGCACTCTTCTACTCTACTGTGTTTCCTGTAGGGCCAGAACAGTGAGCTGGCTCACAACAAAAGAACTGTGCTTCCTCCACACACGGGCCATATCTAGTTAAACTCTGCTTAAAAAACTGACAAGAACAGTAGCTCCTCTTCAGTCCAATACACTGTACTTGCTGGAACAGAAGTGAGTGCTATTTGCACTGTGTGTGGCAATGGGAGCGCAATAGTGACTCTTCTTACCAAAAACAACTCTTGCTCATAGGACCAAAAACTGCATGTGATTCAACTCCATTTCTGACTGGGAAACAAACACTAGCTAGCCTTACAAGAAACACACGCTGCTTTTGAGAAAAGGGCACTCTTCTACTCTACTGTGTTTCCTATGGGTTCTGAACAGTGAGCTTGCTCAGAACAAAAGAATTGTACTTCCTCCACACACGGGCCATATCTAGTTCAACTCTGCTTAGGAAACTGACAAGAACAGTAGCTCCTCTTCAGTCCAATACACTGTACTTGTTGGGAACAGACATGAGTGCTATTTGAACTGTGTATGCCATGGGAGCAAAATAGTGACTCTTCTTAACAGAAAACTACTCTTGCTCGTAGGACCAGATCCTGCATGTGATTCAACTCCATTTAGGACTGGGAAACAAACGCTAGCTCGCCCTACAAGAAACACACTCTGCTTTTTAGAAAAGAGCACTCTCTACTCTACTGTGTTTCCTATGTGGTCCAAACAGTGAGCTTGCTCAGAACCAAAGAACTGTGATTCCTACACACGCGGGACATATCTCGTTCAACTCTGCTTAGGAAACTGACAAGAACAGTAGCTCCTCTTCAGTCCGATATACTGTACTTGCTGGAACAGACGTGAGTGCTATTTGCACTGTGTATGGCAATGGGAGTGCAATAGTGACTTTCCTTACCAGAAAACAACTCTTGGTCGTAGGACCAGAAACTGCATGTGATTCAACTCCATTTAGGACTGGGAAACAAACGCTAGCTCGCCTTACAAGAAACACAATCTGCTTTTGAGAAAAGAGCACTCTTCTACTCTACTGTGTTTCCTAGAGGGCCAGAACAGTGAGCTTGCTCAGAACAAAAGAACTGTGCTTCCTACACACACGGCCATATCTAGTTCAACTCTGCTGAGGAAACTGACAAGAACAGTAGCGCTCCAAATCAGTCCAATACACTGTACTTGAAGGGAACAGACGCGAGTACTATTTGCACTGTGTATGGCATTTGGAGCGCAATAGTGACTCTTCTTACCAGAAAACAACTCTTGCTCGTAGGACCGAAAACTGCATGTGACTGAACTTCATTTAGGACTGGGAAACAAACGCGAGCTTACCTTACAAGAAAAACACTCTGCTTTAGAGAAAAGAGCACTCTTCTACTCTACTGTGTTTCCTAAGGGGTCCAAACAGTGAGCTTGCTCAGAACAAAAGAACTGTGCTTCCTACACACACGGGCCATATCTAGTTCAACTCTGCTTAGGAAACTGACAAGAACAGTAGCTCCTCTTCAGTCCAATACACTGTACTTGCTCAGAACAGACGCGAGTGCTATTGGCACTGTGTATGGCAATTGGAAAACAATAGTGACTCGTCTTACCAGAAAACAACTCTTGCTCGTAGGACAAAAAACTGCATGTGACTCAACTCCATTTAGGACTGGGAAACAAACACTAGCTCGCCTTCCAAAAACACACTCTGCTTTTGAGAAAAGAGCACTCTTCTACTCTACTGTGTTTCCTATGTCTTCCGAACAGTGAGCTTGCTCAGAACAAAAAAAAATGTGCTTCGTACACACACGGTCATATCTAGTTCAAGTCTGCTTAGGAAACTGACAAGAACAGTAGCTCCTATTCAGTCTGATACACTGTACTTGCTGGGAACAGACGCGAGTGCTATTTGCACCATGTATGGCAATGGGAGCGCAATAGTGACTCTTCTTATCAGAAAACTACTCTTGCTCGTAGGACCAGAAATTGCATGGGATTCAACTCCATTTAGGACTGGGAAACAAACGCCAGCTCGCCTTACAAGAAACAACACACTCTGCTTTTGAGAAAAGAGCACTCTTCTACTCTACTGTGTTTCTTATAGAGCCAGAACAGTGAGCTTGCTCAGAACAAAAGAACTGTACTTCCTACACACACTGGCCATATCTAGTTCAACTCTGCTACGGAAACTGAGAAGAAAAGCAGCTCTTCTTCAGTCCAATACACTGTACATGCTGGGAACAGACGCGAGTGCTATTTGCACTGTTTATGGCAATTAGAGCACAATAGTGACATTACCAGAAAACAACTCTTTCTCATAGGACCAAAAACTGCATGTGATTCAACTCCATTTAGGACTGGAAAACAAACGCTAGCTCGCCTTACATGAAACACACTCTGCTTTTGAGGAAAGAGCACTCTTCTACTCTACTGTGTTTCATATGGGGTCTAAACAGTGAGCTTGCTCAGAACAAAAGAACTGGGCTTCCTACACACACGGGCCATATCTAGTTCAACTCTGCTTAGGAAACTGACAAGAACAGTAGCTCCTCTTCAGTCCAATACACTGTACTTGGTCGGAACAGACACGAGTGCTATTGGCACTGTGTATGGCAATTGGAGCACAATAGTGACCCGTCTTACCAGAAAACAACTCTTGCTCGTAGGACAAAAAACTGCATGTGACTCAACTCCATTTAGGACTGGGAAACCAACGCGAGCTCGCCTTCCAAAAACACACTCTGCTTTTGAGAAAAGAGCACTCTTCTACTCTACTGTGTTTCCTATGTGTTACGAACAGTGAGCTTGCTCAGAACAAAAAAACTGTGCTTCCTACACACACGGCCATATCTAGATCAAGTCTGCTTAAGAAACTGACAAGAACAGTAGCTCCTGTTCAGTCCGATACACTGTACTTGCTGGGAACAGACGTGAGTGCTATTTGCACTGTATATGGCATTTGGAGCGCAACAGTCACTCTTCTTACCAGAAAACAACTCTTGCTTGTAGGACCAAAATCTGCATGTGACTCAACTCCATTTAGGACTGGGAAACAAACGCGAGCTCGCCTTACAAGAAACACACTCTGCTTTTAAGAAAAGTGCACTCTTCTACTCTACTGTGTTTCCTATAGGGCCAGAACAGTGAGCTTGCTCAGAACATAAGAACTGTGCTTCCTACACACACGGGCCATATCTAGTTCAACTCTGCTTAGGAAACTGACAAGAACAGTAGCTCCTCTTCAGTCTGATACACTGTACTTGCTGGGAACAGACGCATGTGCTATTTGCACTGTGTATGGCAATGGGAGCGCAATAGTGACTTTCCTTACCAGAAAACAACTCTTGCTCATAGGACCAGAAACTGCATGTGATTCCACTCCATTTAGGACTGGGAAACAAACACTAGCTCGCCTTACAAGAAACACACTCTGCTTCAGAGAAAAGAGCACTCTTCTACTCTACTGTGTTTCCTATGGGGTCCAAACAGTGAGCTTGCTCAGAACAAAAGAACTGTGCTTCCTACACACACGGGCCATATCTAGGTCAACTCTCCTTAGGAAACTGGCAAGAACAGTAGCTCCTCTTCCGTCCAATACACTGTACTTGCTGGTAACAGACGCGACTGCCATTTGCACTGTGTATGGCAATGGGAGCGCAATAGTGACTCTTCTTACCAGAAAACAACTCTTGCTCATAGGAATAGAAACTGCATGTGATTCAACTCCATTTAGGACTGGGAAACAAACGCTAGCTCGCCTTACAAGAAACACACTCTGCTTTTGAGAAAAGTGCACTCTTCTATTCTGCTGTGTTTCCTGTAGAGTCAGAACAGTGAGCTTGCTCAGAACAAAAGAACTGTGCTTCCTACACACACGGGCCATAACTAGTTCAACTCTGCTTCGGAAACTGAAAAGAACAGTAGCTCCTCTTCAGTCCAATACACTGTACTGCTGGGAATAGACATGAGTGCTTTTTGCAGTGTGTATTGCAGTGCGAGTGCAATAGTGACTCTTCTTACCAGAAAACAACTCTTGCTCATACGAGCAGAAACTGCATGTGACACAACTCCGTTTAGGACTGAGAAACAAACACTAGCCCGCCTTACAAGAAACATACTTTGCTTTTGAGAAAAGAGCACTCTTCTACTCTACTGGGTTTCCTATGGGGTCCGAACAGTGAGTTTGCTCAGAACAAAAGAACTGTGCTTCCTACACACACGGGTCATATCTAGTTCAACTCTGCTTAGGAAACTGACAAGAACAGAAGCTCCTCTTCAGTCCAATACACTATACATGCTGGGAACAGACGCGAGTGCTATTTGCACTGTGTATGGGAATGGGAGCGCAATAGTGACTTTCCTTAACAGAAAACAACTTTTGCTGGTATCACCAAAAACTGCATGTGATTCAACTCCATTTAGGACTGAGAAACAAACACTAGCTCGCCTTACAAGAAACACACTCTGCTTTTGAGAAAAGAGCACTCTTCTACTCTACTGTGTTTCCTGTAGGGCCAGAACAGTGAGCTGGCTCACAACAAAAGAACTGTGCTTCCTCCACACACGGGCCATATCTAGTTCAACTCTGCTTAAAAAACTGACAAGAACAGTAGCTCCTCTTCAGTCCAATACACTGTACTTGCTGGAACAGAAGTGAGTGCTATTTGCACTGTGTGTGGCAATGGGAGCGCAATAGTGACTCTTCTTACCAAAAACAACTCTTGCTCATAGGACCAAAAACTGCATGTGATTCAACTCTATTTCTGACTGGGAAACAAACACTAGCTTGCCTTACAGGAAACACACGCTGCTTTTGAGAAAAGGGCACTCTTCTACTCTACTGTGTTTCCTATGGGTTCCGAACAGTGAGCTTGCTCAGAACAAAAGAATTGTACTTCCTCCACACACGGGCCATATCTAGTTCAACTCTGCTTAGGAAACTGACAAGAACAGTAGCTCCTCTTCAGTCCAATACACTGTACTTGTTGGGAACAGACATGAGTGCTATTTGAACTGTGTATGCCATGGGAGCAAAATAGTGACTCTTCTTAACAGAAAACTACTCTTGCTCGTAGGACCAGATCCTGCATGTGATTCAACTCCATTTAGGACTGGGAAACAAACGCTAGCTCGCCTTACAAGAAACAAACTCTGCTTTTGAGGAAAGAGCACTGTTCTACTCTGTGTTTTCTATAGGGCCAGAACAGTGAGCTGGCTCACAACAAAAGATCTGTGCTTCCTACACACACACGGCGATATCTAGTTCAATTCTGCTTAGGAAACTGACAAGAACAGTAGATCCTCTTCAGTACAATACACTGTACATGCTGGGAACAGACGCCAGTGCTATTTGCCCTGTGTATGACAATGGGAGCGCAATAGTGACTCTTCTTACCAGAAAACAACTCTTGCTCTTAGGACCAGAAACTGCATGGGATTCAACTCCATTTAGGACTCGGAAAGAAACACTAGCTCCTCTTACAAGAAACACACTCTGCTTTTGAGAAAAGAGCACTCTTCTACTCTAACTTGTTTTCTATAGGGCCAGAACAGTGAGCTTGTTCAGAACAAAAGAACTGTGCTTCCTACACACACGGGCCATGTCTAGTTCAACTCTGCTTAGAAAAATGACAAGAAGAGTAGCTCCCCTTCAGTCCAATTCACTGTACTTGCTGGGAACAGACGCGAGTGCTATTTGTACTGTGTATGGCAATGGGAGAGCAATAGTGACTCTTCTTACCAGAAAACAACTCTTGCTCGTAGGACCAGAAACTGCATGTGACTCAACTCCATTTAGGACTGGTAAACAAAAGCCTGCTCGCCTTACAAGAAACACACTCTGCTTTTGAGAAAAGAGCACTCTTCTACTCTACTGTGTTTCTTGTAGGGCCAGAACAGTGAGCTTGCTCAGAACAAAAGAACTGTACTTCCAACACACACGGGCCATATCTAGTTCAACTCTGCTTAGGAAACTGAGAAGAAAAGTAGCTCTTCTTCAGTCCAATACACTGTACATGCTGGGAACAGACGCGAGTGCAATTTGGACTGTGTACGGCAATTAGAGCACAATAGTGACATTCCTTACCAGAAAACAGCTCTTGCTCATAGGACCCAAAACTGCATGTGATTCAACTCCATTTAGGACTGGGAAAAAAACGCTAGCTCGCCTTACAAGAAACACACTCTGCTTTTGAGAAAAGAGCACACTTCTACTCTACTGTGTTTCCTATAGGGCCAGAACAGTGAGCTTGATCAGAACAAGAGAAATGTGCTTCCTACACCCACGGACATATCTAGTTCAATTCTGTTTAGGAAACTGACAAGAACAGTAGATCCTCTTCAGTCCAATACACTCTGCACGCTGGAAACAGACGCCAGTGCTATTTGCCCTGTGTTTGACATTGGGAGCACAATAGTGACTCTTCTTACCAGAAAACAACTCTTGCTCATAGGAACAGAAACTGCATGTGATTCAACTCCATTTAGGACTGGGAAACAAACGCTAGCTCGCCTTACAAGAAACACACTCTGCTTTTGAGAAAAGGGCACTCTTCTACTCTACTGTGTTTCCTATGGGGGCCGAACAGTGAACTTGCTCACAACAAAAGACCTGTGCTTCCTACACACATGGCCATATCTGGTTCAATTATGCTTAGGAAACTGACAAGAAGAGTAACTCCTCTTCAGTCCAATACCCTGTACTTGCTGGGAACAGACGCAAGTGCTATTTGAACTGTGTATGGCAATGGGAGCGCAATAGTGACTTTCCTTACCAGAAAACATCTCTTGCTCGTAGGACCAGAAACTGCATGTGATTCAACTCCATTTAGGACTGGGAAACAAACGCTAGCTCGCCTTACAAGAAACACACTCTGCTTTTGAGAAAAGAGCACTCTTCTACTCTATTGTGTTTCTTATGAGGTCTGAACAGTGAGCTTGCTCAGAACAAAAGAACTGTGCTTTCTACACACACGGGCCATATCTAGTTCAACTCTGCTTAAGAAACTGACAAGAACATTAGCTCCTCTTCAGTCCAATACACTGTACTTGCTGGGAACAGACACGAGTGCTATTTGCTCTGTGTATGGCAATGGGAGCACAATAGTGACTCTTCTTATCAGAAAACTACTCTTGCTCGTAGGACCAGAAATTGCATGGGATTCAACTCCATTTAGGACTGGGAAACAAACGCCAGCTCGCCTTACAAGAAACAACACACTCTGCTTTTGAGAAAAGAGCACTCTTCTACTCTACTGTGTTTCTTATAGAGCCAGAACAGTGAGCTTGCTCAGAACAAAAGAACTGTACTTCCTACACACACTGGCCATATCTAGTTCAACTCTGCTACGGAAACTGAGAAGAAAAGCAGCTCTTCTTCAGTCCAATACACTGTACATGCTGGGAACAGACGCGAGTGCTATTTGCACTGTTTATGGCAATTAGAGCACAATAGTGACATTCCTTACCAGAAAACAACTCTTTCTCATAGGACCAAAAACTGCATGTGATTCAACTCCATTTAGGACTGGAAAACAAACGCTAGCTCGCCTTACAAAAAACACACTCTGCATTTGAGAAAAGAGCACTCTTCTAGTCTACTGTGTTTCCTATGGGGTCCGAACAGTGAGCTTGCTCCGAACAAAAGAACTGTGCTTCCTACACTCACGGGCCATATCTAGTTCAACTCTGCTTAGGAAACTGACAAGAACAGTAGATCCTCTTCAGTCCAATACACTGTACATGCTGGGAACCGACGCCAGTGCTATTTGCCCTGTGTTTGACAGTGGAACGCAATAGTGACTCTTCTTACCAGAAAACAACTCTTGCTCATAGGAACAGACTGCATGTGATTCAACTCCATTTAGGACTGGGAAACAAACGCCAGCTCGCCTTACAAGAAACACACTCTGCTTTTGAGAAAAGGGCACTCTTCTACTCTACTGTGTTTCCTATTGGGTTCGAACAGTGAGATTGCTCAAAACAAAAGAACTGTGCTTCCTACACACACGGGCCATATCTAGTTCAGTTCTGCTTAGGAACCTGACAAAAACAGTAGATCCTCTTCAGTCCAATACACTGTACATGCTGGGAACAGATGCCAGTGCTATTTGCCCTGTGTATGACAATGGGAGCAAAATAGTGACTCTTCTTATCAGAAAACAACTCTTGCTCGTAGAACCAGAAACTGCATGTGATTCACCTCCATTTAGGACTGGGAAACAAACACTAGCTCGCCTTACAAGAAACACACTCTGTTTTTGAGAAACAAGCACTCTTCTACTCTACTGTGTTTCCTATGGGGTCCGAACAGTGAGCTTGCTCCGAACAAAAGAACTGTGCTTCCTACACACACGGGCCATATCTACTTCAACTCTGCTTAGGAAACTGACAAGAACAGTAGATCCTCTTCAGTCCAATATACTGTACTTGCTGGGAACAGACACCAGTGCTATTTGCACTGTTTAGGGCAATGGGAGCACAATAGTTACTCTTCTTCACAGAAAAAAATTCTTGCTCGTAGGACCAGGAACTGCATGGGATTCAACTCCATTTCTGACTGGGAAATAAACACTAACTAGCTCGCCTTTCCAGAAACATACTCTGCTTTTGAGAAAAGAGCACTCTTCTACTTTACTGTGTTTCCCATGGAGTCCGAAGAGTGAGCTTGCTCAGAACAAAAGAACTGTGCTTCCTACACACACGGGCCATATCTAGTTCAACTCTGCTTAGGAATCTGAGAAGAACAGTAGCTCCTATTCAGTCCAATACACTGTACTTGCTGGGAACAGACACGAATGCTATTTGCACTATGTATGGCAATGGGAGCGCAAAATAGACTCTTCTTACCAGAAAACAACTCTTGCTCGTAGGACCAGAAACTGCATGGGATTCAACTCCATTTAGCACTGGGAAACAAACGCTAGCTCGCCTTACAAGAAACACACTCTGCTTTTGAGAAAAGAGCACTCTTCTACTCTACTGTGTTTCCTATAGTGCCAGAACAGTGAGCTTGCTGAGAACAAAAGAACTGTGCTTCCTACACACACGGGCCATATCTAGTTCAACTCTGCTTAGGAAACTGACAAGAACAGTAGCTCCTCTTCAGTCCAATACACTGTACTTGCTGGGAACAGACGCGAGTGCTATTTGAACTGTGTACAAAAATGGGAGCCCAATAGTGACACTTCTTACTAGAAAACAACTCTTGCTGATAGGACCAGACACTGCAATTTATTCAACTCCACTTAGCACTGGGAAACAAACGCTAGCTCGCCTTACAAGAAACAAACTCTGCTTTGAGAAAAGGTCACACTTCTACTCTACTGTGTTTCCTATGGGGTCCGAACAGTGAGCTTGCTCAGAACAAAAGAACTGTGCTTCCTACACACACGGGCCATATCTAGTTCAACTATGCTTAGGAAACTGACAAGAACAGTAGCTCCTCTTCAGTCCAATACACTGTACTTGCTGGGAACAGACGCGAGTGCTATTTTTACTGTGTATGGCAATGGGAGCGCAATATTGACTCTTCTTACCAGAAAACAACTCTTGCTCGTAGGACCAAAAACTGCCTTTGATTCACCTCCATTTAGGACAGGGAAACAAACGCTAGCTAGACTTACAAGAAACACACTCTGCTTTTGAGAAAAGAGCACTCTTCTACTCTACTGTGTTTCCTATGGGTTCCGAACAATGAGCTTGCTCAGAACAAAAGAACTGTGCTTCCTACACACACGGGCCATATCTAGTTCAACTCTGCTTAGGAAACTGACAAGAACAGTAGCTCCTCTTCAGTCCAATACACTGTACATGCTGGTAACAGACGCGAGTGCTATTTGCCCTGTGTATGAAAGTGGGAGCTCAATAGTGACTTTTCTTACCAGAAAATAACTCTTGCTCATAGGACCAGAATATGCATGTGATTCAACTCCCATTTAGGACTGGGAAACAAACGCTAGGTCGCCTTACAGGAAACACACTCTGCTTTTGAGAAAAGAGCACTCTTCTACTCTACTGTGTTTCCTAAGGGGTCCGAACAGTGAGCTTGCTCAGAACAAAAGAACTGTGCTTCCTACACACACGGGCCATATCTAGTTCAACTATGCTTAGGGAACTGACAAGAACAGTAGCTCCTCTTCAGTCCAATACACTGTACTTCCTGGGAACAGACGCGAGTGCTATTTTTACTGTGTATGGCAATGGGAGCGCAATATTGACTCTTCTTACCAGAAAACAACTCAGGCTCGTAGGACCAAAAACTGCCTTTGATTCACCTCCATTTAGGACAGGGAAACAAACGCTAGCTAGACTTACAAGAAACACACTCTGCTTTTGAGAAAAGAGCACTCCTCTTCTCTTCTGTGTTTCCTATAGGGTCCGAACAGTGAGCTTGCTCAGAACAAAAGAACCGTGCTTCCTACACACACGGGCAATATCTAGTTCAAGTCTGCTTAGGAAACTGACAAGAACAGTAGATCCTCTTCAGTCCAATACACTGTACTTGCTGGGAACAGACGCCTGTGCTATTTGCACTGTGAATGACAAAGGGAGCGCAATAGTTACTCTTCTTAGCAAAAACAACTCTTGCTCATAGGACCAGAAACTGCATGTGATTCAGCTCAATTTAGGACTGGGAAAAAAACGCTAGCTCGCCTTACAAGAAACACACTCTGCTTTTGAGAAAAGAGCACTCTTCTTCTCTACTGTGTTTCCTGTAGGGCCAGAACAGTGAGCTTGCTCAGAACAAAAGAACTGTGCTTCCTAGACACGGGCCATATCTAGTTCAATTCTGCATAGGAAACTGACAAGAACAGTAGCTCCTCTTCAGTCCAATACACTGTACTTGCTGGGAACAGACGCGAGTGCTATTTGAACTGTGTACAGCAATGGGAGCCCAATAGTGACACTTCTTACCAGAAAACAACTCTTGCTCATAGGACCAGACACTGCATGTTATTCAACTCCACTTAGCACTGGGAAACAAACGCTAGCTCGCCTTACAAGAAACACGCTCTGCTTTGAGAAAAGGTCACACTTCTACTCTAGTGTCTTTCCTATAGGGTCCGCACAGTGAGCTTGCTCAGAACAAAAGAACCGTGCTTCCTACACACACGGGCCATATCTAGTTCAAGTCTGCTTAGGAAACTGACAAGAACAGTAGATCCTCTTCAGTCCAATACACTGTACTTGCTGGGAACAGACGCCTGTGCTATTTGCACTGTGAATGACAAAGGGAGCGCAATAGTTACTCTTCTTAGCAAAAACAACTCTTGCTCATAGGACCAGAAACTGCATGTGATTCAGCTCGATTTAGGACTGGGAAACAAACGCTAGCTCGCCTTACAAGAAACACACTCTGCTTTTGAGAAAAGAGCACTCTTCTACTCTACTGTGTTTCCTGTAGGGCCAGAACAGTGAGCTTGCTCAGAACAAAAGAACTGTGCTTCCTAGACACGGGCCATATCTAGTTCAATTCTGCATAGGAAACTGACAAGAACAGTAGCTCCTCTTCAGTCCAATACACTGTACTTGCTGGGAACAGACACGAGTCCTTTTTGCCCTGTGTATGGCAATGGGAGCACAATAGTGACTTTCCTTACCTGAAAACATCCCTTGCTCATAGGACCAAAAACTGCATGTGATTCAGCTCCATGTAGGACTGGTAAACAAACGCTAGCTCCCCTTACAAGAATCACACTCTGCTCTTGAGAAGAGTACTCTTCTACTCTACTGTGTTTCCTATAGGGACAGAACAGTGAGCTTGCTCAAAACAAAAGAACTGTGCTTCCTACACACACGGGCTATATCTAGTTCAACTCTGCTTAGGAAACTGACAAGAACAGTAGCTCCTCTTCAGTCCAATACACTGTACTTGCTGGGAGCAGACGCGAGTGCTATTTGCGCAGTGTATGGCAAAGGGAGCGAAATAGTGACACTTCTTACCAGAAAACATCTCTTGCTCGTAGGACCAGAAACTGCATGGGATTCAACTCCGTTTCTGACTGGGAAATAAACACTAGCTAGCCTTACAAGAAACACACTCTGCTTATGAGAAAAGAGCACTCTTCTACTCTACTGTGTTTACTATGGGGTCCGAAAATTGAGCTTGCTCAGAACAAAAGAACTGTGCTTCACACACATGGGCCATATCTAGTTCAACTCTGCTTAGGAAGCTGACAAGAACAGTAGCTCCTCTTCTGTCCAATACACTGTACTTGCTGGGAACAGACGCGAGTGCTATTTGAACTGTGTACAGCAATGGGAGCCCAATAGTGACACTTCTTACCAAAAAACAACTCTTGCTCATAGGACCAGACACTGCATGTTATTCAACTCCACTTAGCACTGGGAAACAAACGCTAGCTCGCCTTACAAGAAACACGCTCTGCTTTGAGAAAAGGTCACACTTCTACTCTAGTGTCTTTCCTATAGGGTCCGAACAGTGAGCTTGCTCAGAACAAAAGAACCGTGCTTCCTACACACACGGGCAATATCTAGTTCAAGTCTGCTTAGGAAACTGACAAGAACAGTAGATCCTCTTCAGTCCAATACACTGTACTTGCTGGGAACAGACGCCTGTGCTATTTGCACTGTGAATGACAAAGGGAGCGCAATAGTTACTCTTCTTAGCAAAAACAACTCTTGCTTATAGGACCAGAAACTGCATGTGATTCAGCTCGATTTAGGACTGGGAAACAAACGCTAGCTCGCCTTACAAGAAACACACTCTGCTTTTGAGAAAAGAGCACTCTTCTACTCTACTGTGTTTCCTGTAGGGCCAGAACAGTGAGCTTGCTCAGAACAAAAGAACTGTGCTTCCTAGACACGGGCCATATCTAGTTCAATTCTGCATAGGAAACTGACAAGAACAGTAGCTCCTCTTCAGTCCAATACACTGTACTTGCTGGGAACAGACACGAGTCCTTTTTGCCCTGTGTATGGCAATGGGAGCACAATAGTGACTTTCCTTACCAGAAAACATCCCTTGCTCATAGGACCAAAAACTGCATGTGATTCAACTCCATGTAGGACTGGTAAACAAACGCTAGCTCCCCTTACAAGAATCACACTCTGCTCTTGAGAAAAGAGTACTCTTCTACTCTACTGTGTTTCCTATAGGGACAGAACAGTGAGCTTGCTCAAAACAAAAGAACTGTGCTTCCTACACACACGGGCTATATCTAGTTCAACTCTGCTTAGGAAACTGACAAGAACAGTAGATCCTCTTCAGTCCAATACACTGTACTTGCTGGGAGCAGACGCGAGTGCTATTTGCGCAGTGTATGGCAAAGGGAGCGAAATAGTGACACTTCTTACCAGAAAACATCTCTTGCTCGTAGGACCAGAAACTGCATGGGATTCAACTCCGTTTCTGACTGGGAAATAAACACTAGCTAGCCTTACAAGAAACACATTCTGCTTATGAGAAAAGAGCACTCTTCTACTCTACTGTGTTTACTATGGGGTCCGAAAATTGAGCTTGCTCAGAACAAAAGAACTGTGCTTCACACACACGGGCCATATCTAGTTCAACTCTGCTTAGGAAGCTGACAAGAACAGTAGCTCCTCTTCTGTCCAATACACTGTACTTGCTGGGAACAGACGAGAGTGTTATTGCACTGTGTATGACAATGGTAGCACAATAGTGACTCTTCTTACCAGAAAACAACTCTTGCTCGTAGGACCAGAAACTGCATGTGATTCAACTCCGTTTAGGACTGGGAATCAAACACTAGCTTGCCTTACAAGAAACACACTCTGCTTCTGAGAAAAGAGCACTCTTCTACTCTTCTGTGTTTCCTATAGGGCCAGAACAGTGAGCTTGCTCAGAACAAAAGAACTGTGCTTCCTACACACACGGGCCATATCTAGTTCAACTCTGCTTAGGAAACTGACAAGAACAGTAGCTTCTCTTCAGTCCAATACACTGTACTTGCTGGGAACAGACGAGAGTGTTATTGCACTGTGTATGACAATGGGAGCCCAATAGTGACTCTTCTTACCAGAAAACAATTCTTGCTACTAGGATCAGAAACTGAATGTGATTCAACTCCATTTAGGACTGGGAAACAAACGCTAGCTCGCCTTACAAGAAACACACTCTGCTTTTGAGAAAAGAGCACTCTTCTACTCTACTGTGTTTCCTATGGGGTCTGAAGAGTGAGCTTGGTCAGAACAAAAGAACTGTGCTTCCTACACAAACGGGCCATATCTAGTTCAACTCTGCTTAGGAAACTGCCAAGAACAGTAGATCATCTTCAGTCCAATACACTGTACATGCTGGGAATAGACGCCAGTGCTATTTGCCCTGTGTATGACAATGGGAGGGCAATAGTGACTCTTCTTACCAGAAAAAACTCTTGATCGTAGGACCAGAAACTGCATGTGATTCAACTCCATTTAGGACTGGGAAACAAACACTAGCTCGCCTTACAAGAAACACACTCTTCTTTTGAGTAAAGAGCACTCTTCTATTCTACTGTGTTTCCTATGGGGTCCGAACAGTGAGCTTGCTCAGAACAAAGAACTGTGCTTCCTACACACACGGGGCATATCTAGTTCAACTCTGCTTAGGAAACTGACAAGAGCAGTAGCTCCTCTTCAGTCCAATACACTGTACTTGCTGGGAACAGACATGAGTGCTATTTGCACTGTGTATGGCAAAGGGAGCACAATAGTGACTTTCCTTTCCAGAAAACAACTCTTGCTCGTAGGACCAGAAACTGCATGTGATTCAACTCCATTTAGGACTGGGAAACAAACGCTAGATCGCCTTACAAGAAACACACTCTGCTTTTGAGAAAAGAGAACACTTCTACTCTACTGTGTTTCCTATGGGGTCCGAACAGTCAGCTTGCTCAGAACAAAAGAACTGTTCTTCCTACACACACGGGCTATATCTGGTTCAACTCTGCTGAGGAAACTGACAAGAACAGTACATCCTCTTCAGTGCAATACACTGTACGTGCTGGGAACAGACGCCAGTGCTATTTGCACTGTGTATGGCAATGGGAGCGCAAGAGTGACTCTTCTTACCAGAAAACAACTCTTGCTCGTAGGAAGAGAAACTGCATGTGATTCAACTCCATTTATGACTGGGAAACAAACGCTAGCTTGCCTTACAAGAAACACACTCTGCTTTTGAGAAAAGAGCACTCTTCTACTCTACTGTGTTTCCTATAGGGCCAGAACAGTGAGCTTGCTCCGAACAAAAGAACTGTGCTTCCTACACAAGGCCATATCTCGTTCAATTCTGCTTAGTAAACTGACAAGAGCAGTAGATCCTCTTCAGTCCAATACACTTTACATGCTGGGAACAAACGCCAGTGCGATTTGCACTGTGTATGGCAATGGGAGCGCAATAGTGACTCTTCTTACCAGAAAACAACGCTTGCTCGTAGGACCAGAAACTGCATGTGTATTTCAACTCCATTTAGTACTGGGAAACAAACGCTAGCTCGCCTTACAAGAAACAAACTCTGCTGTTGACAAAAGAGCACTCTTCTACTCTACTGTGTTTCCTATAGGGTCCAAACAGAGAACTTGCTCAGAACAAAAGAACTGTGCTTCCTACACTCGGGCCATATTTAGTTCAACTCTGCTGAGGAAACTGACAAGAGAAGTAGCTCCTCTTCAGTCCAATACACTGTACTTGCTGGCAACAGATGCCAGTGCTATTTGCACTGTGTTTGGCAATGGGAGCGCAATAGTGACTTTACTTACCAGAAAGCAACTCTTGCTCATAGGACCAAAAACTGCATGTGATTCAACTCCATTTAGGACTGGGAAACAAATGCTAGCTCGCCTTACAAGTAACACACTCTGCTTTTGAGGAAGGAGCACTCTTCTACTCTACTGTGTTTCCTTTAGCGCCAGAACAGTGAGCTTGCTCAGAAAAAAAGAACTGTGCATCCTACACATGGCCATATCTAGTTCAATTCTCCTTAGGAAACTGACAAGAACAGTAGATCCTCTTCAGTCCAATACACTGTACTTGCTGGGAACAGACGCGAGTGCTATTTGCACTGTGTAAGGCAATGGGAGCACAATTGTGACTCTTCATATGACAAAACAACTCTTGCTCATAGGACCAGAAACTGCATGTGATTCAACCCCATTTAGGACTGGGAAACAAATGCTAGCTCGCCTTACTAGAAACACACTCTGCTTTTGAGAAAAGAGCACTCTTCTACTCTACTGTGTTTCCTATAGGACCAGAACAGTGAGCTTGCTCAGAACAAAAGAACTGTGCTTCCTACACACACAGGCCATATCTAGTTCAACTCTGCTTAGGAAACTGACGAGAACAGTAGATCCACTTCAGTCCAATACACTGTACTTGCTGGGAACAGACGCGAGTGCTATTTGCACTGTGTATGGCAATGGATGCACAATAGTGACTCTTCTTACCAGAAAACAACTCTTGCTCTTAGGACATGAAACTGCATTTGATTCAATCCACTTAGGGATGGGAAACAAACGGTAGCTCGCCTTACAAGAAACACACTCTGCTTTTGAGAATAGGGCACACATCTACTCTACTGTGTTTCCTATGGGGTCCGAACAGTGAGCTTGCTCAGAACAAAAGAACTGTGCTCCCTACACACACGGGCCATATCTAGTTCAACTCTGCTTAGGAAACTGACAGGAACAGTAGATCCTCTTCAGTCCAATACACTGTACTTCCTGGGAACAGACGCCTGTGCTATTTCCACTGTGTATGAATATGGGAGCGCAATAGTGACTCTTCTTACCAGAAAACAACTCTTGCTCGTAGGACCAGAAACTGCATGGGATTCAACTCCATTTAGCACTGGGAAACAAACGCTAGCTCGCCTTACAAGAAACACACTCTGCTTTTGAGAAAAGAGCACTCTTCTACTCTACTGTATTTCCTATGGTGCCAGAACATTGAGCTTGCTGAGAACAAAAGAACTGTGCTTCCTACACACACGGACCATATCTATTCAACTATGCTTAGTAAACTGACAAGAACAGTAGCTCCTCTTCAGTCCAATACACTGTACTTGCTGGGAACAGACGCGAGTGCTATTTGAACTGTGTACAGCAATGGGAGCCCAATAGTGACACTTCTTACCAGAAAACAACTCTTGCTCATAGGACCAGACACTGCATTTTATTCAACTCCACTTAGCACTGGGAAATAAACGCTAGCTCGCCTTACAAGAAACACGCTCTGCTTTGAGAAAAGGTCACACTTCTACTCTAGTGTGTTTCCTATAGGGTACGAACAGTGAGCTTGCTCAGAAAAAAAGAATCGTGCTTCCTACACACACGGGCCATATCTAGTTCAACTCTGCTTAGGAAACTGACAAGAACAGTAGATCCTCTTCAGTCCAATACACTGTACTTGCTGGGAGCAGACCCGAGTGCTATTTGCGCAGTGTATGACAAAGGGAGCGAAATAGTGACACTTCTTACCAGAAAACAACTCTTGCTCGTAGGACCAGAAACTGCATGGGATTCAACTCCGTTTCTGACTGGGAAATAAACACTAGCTAGCCTTACAAGAAACACACTCTGCTTTTGAGAAAAGAGCACTCTTCTACTCTACAGTGTTTACTATGGGGTCCGAAAATTGAGCTTGCTCAGAACAAAAGAACTGTGCTTCACACACACGGGCCATATGTAGTTCAACTCTGCTTAGGAAAATGACAAGAACAGTAGCTCCTCTTCTGTCCAATACACTGTACTTTCTGGGAACAGACGAGAGTGTTATTGCACTGTGTATGACAATGTTAGCACAATAGAACTCTTCTTACCAGAAAACAACTCTTGCTCGTAGGACCAGAAACTGCATGTGTTTCAACTCCGTTTAGGACTGGGAAACAAACACTAGCTTGCCTTACAAGAAACACACTCTGCTTCTGAGAAAAGAGCACCCTTCTACTCTTCTGTGTTTCCTATAGGGCCAGAAGAGTGAGCTTGCTCAGAACAAAAGAACTGTGCTTCCTACACACACGAACCATATCTAGTTCAACTCTGCTTAGGAAACTGACAAGAACAGTAGCTTCTCTTCAGTCCAATACACTGCACTTGCTGGGAACAGACGTGAGTGCTGTTTGCACTGTTTATGGCAAAGGGAACACAATAGTTACTTTCCTTCCCAGAAAACATTCCTTGCTCATAGGACCAGAAACTGCATGTGATTCAACTCCATTTAGGACTGGGAAACAAACGCTAGCTCGCTTTACAAGAAACACACTCATCTTTTGAGAAAAGAGCACTCTTCTACTCTACTGTGTTTCCTATAGGGCCAAAACAGTGTGCTTCCTCAGAACAACAGAACTGTGCTTCCTACACAAACGGGCTATTACTAGTTCAACTCTGCTTAGGAAACTGACAAGAACAGTAGATCATCTTCAGTCCAATACACTGTACATGCTGGGAACAGACGCCAGTGCTATTTGCCCTGTGTATGACAATGGGAGGGCAATAGTGACTCTTCTTACCAGAAAAAACTCTTGATCGTAGGACCAGAAACTGCATGTGATTCAACTCCATTTAGGACTGGGAAACAAACACTACCTCGCCTTACAAGAAACACACTCTTCTTTTGAGTAAAGAGCACTCTTCTATTCTACTGTGTTTCCTATGGGGTTCGAACAGTGAGCTTGCTCAGAACAAAGAACTGTGCTTCCTACACACGGGGCATATCTAGTTCAACTCTGCTTAGGAAACTGACAAGAGCAGTAGCTCCTCTTCAGTCCAATACACTGTACTTGCTGGGAACAGACACGAGTGCTATTTGCACTGTGTATGGCAAAGGGAGCACAATAGTGACTTTCCTTTCCAGAAAACAACTCTTGCTCGTAGGACCAGAAACTGCATGTGATTCAACTCCATTTAGGACTGGGAAACAAACGCTAGCTCGCCTTACAAGAAACACACTCTGCTTTTGAGAAAAGAGAACACTTCTACTCTACTGTGTTTCCTATGGGGTCCGAACAGTCAGCTTGCTCAGAACAAAAGAACTGTGCTTCCTACACACACAGGCTATATCTGGTTCAACTCTGCTGAGGAAACTGACAAGAACAGTAGATCCTCTTCAGTGCAATACACTGTACATGCTGGGAACAGACGCCAGTGCTATTTGCACTGTGTATGGCAATGGGAGCGCAAGAGTGACTCTTCTTACCAGAAAACAACTCTTGCTCGTAGGAAGAGAAACTGCATGCGATTCAACTCCATTTAGGACTGGGAAACAAACGCTAGCTCGCCTTACAAGAAACACACTCTGTTTTTCAGAAAAGAGCACTCTTCTACTCTACTGTGTTTCCTATATGGCCAGAACAATGAGCTTGCTCAGAACAAAAGAACTGTTCTTCGTACACACACAGGCCATATATAGTTTAACTCTGCTTAGGAAACTGACAAGAACAGTAGCTCCTCTTCAGTCCAATACACTGTACTTGCTGGGAAGAGATGCGAGTGCTATTTGTACTGTGTATGGCAATGGGAGCACAATAGTGACTTTCCTTTCCAGAAAACAACTCTTGCGTGTAGGACCAGAAACTGCATGTGATTCAACTCTATTTAGGACTTGGAAACAAATGCTAGCTCGCCTTACAAGAAACACACTCTGCTTTTGAGAAAACAGCACTCTTCTACTCTACTGTGTTTCCTATAGCGCCAGAACAGTGAGCTTGCTCAGAACAAAAGAACTGTGCTTCCTACACATGGCCATATCTCGTTCAATTCTGCTTAGTAAACTGACAAGAGCAGTAGATCCTCTTCAGTCCAATACACTTTACATGCTGGGAACAAAGGCCAGTGCGATTTGCACTGTGTACGGCAATGGTAGCACAAGAGTGACTCTTCTTACCAGAAAACAACTCTTGCTCGTAGGACCAGAAACTGCATGTGATTCAACTCCATTTAGAACTGGGAAACAAACACCTGCTCACCTTACAAGAAACACTTTCTGCTTTTGAGAAAAGAGCACTCTTCTACTCTACTGTGTTTCCTATAGGGCCAGAACAGTGAGCTTGCTCAGAACAAAAGAACTGTGCTTTCTACACACACGTGCCATATCTAGTTCAACTCTGCTTAGGAAACTGACAAGAACAGTAGCTCCTCTTCAGTCCAATACACTGTACTTGCTGGGAACAGACGCGAGTGCTATTTTTACTGTGTATGGCAATGGTAGCGCAATAGTGACTCTTCTTACCAGAAAACAACTCTTGCTCGTAGGACCAAAAACTGAGTTTGATTCACCTCCATTTAGGACTGGGAAACAAACGCTAGCTAGACTTACAAGAAACACACTCTGCTTTTGAGAAAAGAGCACTCCTCTACTCTACTGTGTTTCCTATAGGGCCAGAACAGTGAGCTTGCACAGAACAAAAGAACTGTGCTTCATACACACACGGGCCATATCTAGTTCAATTCTGCTTAGGAAACTGACAAGAACAGTAGATCCTCTTCAGTCCAATACACTGTACATGCTGGGAACAGACGCCAGTGCTATTTGCCCTGTGTATGACAATGGGAGCGCAATAGTGACTCTTCTTACCAGAAAACAACTCTTGCTCGTAGGACCAGAAACTGCATGTGATTCAACTCCATTTAGGACTGGGAAACAAACACTAGCTCGACTTACAAGAAACACACTCTGCTTTTGAGAAAAGAGCACTCTTCTACTCTACTGTGTTTCCTATGGGGTCCGAACAGTCAGCTTGCTCAGAACAAAATAACTGTGCTTCCTACACACACGGGCTATATATAGTTCAACACCGCTTAGGAAACTGACAAGAAAAGTAGATCCCCTTCAGTGCAATACACTGTACATGCTGGGAACAGACGCCAGTGCTATTTGCACTGTGTATGGCAATGGGAGCGCAATAGTGACTCTTCTTACCAGAAAACAACTCTTGCTCGTAGGACCAGAAACTGCATGTGATTCAACTCCATTTAGGACTGGGAAACAAACACTAGCTCGCCTTACAAGAAACACACTCTGCTGTTGAGAAAAGAGCACTCTTCTACTCTACTGTGTTGCCTATGGGGTCCGAACAGTGAGCTAGCTCAGAACAAAAGGACTGTGCTTCCTACACACACGGGCTATATCTAGTTCAACTCTGCTTAGGAAACTGACAAGAACAGTAGCTCCTCTTCAGTGCAATACACTGTACATGCTGGGAACAGACGCCAGTGCTATTTGCCCTGTGTATGACAATGGGAGCGCAAAAGTGACTCTTCTTACTAGAAAACACCTCTTGCTCGTAGGACCAGAAACTGCATGTGATAAACTCCATTTAGGAATGGGAAACAAACACTAGCTCGCCTTACAATAAAAACACTCTGCTTTTGAGATAAGAGCACTCTTCCACTATACTGATTTTCCTATTGGGCCACAACAGTGAGCTTCCTCAGAACAAAAGAACTGTGCTTCCTCCACACACGGGCCATACATAGTTTAACTCTGCTTAGGAAACTGACAAGAACAGTAGATCCTCTTCAGTCCAATACACTGTACTTGCTGGGAACAGACGCCAGTGCTATTTGTACTGTGAATGACAATGGGAGCGCAATAGTGACTCTTCTTACCAGAAAACAACTCTTGCTTGTAGGAGCAGAAACTGCATGGCATTCAACTACATTTAGGACTGGGAAACAAATGCGAGCACGCCTTACAAGAAACACACTCTGCTTTTGAGAAAAGGGCACTCCTCTACTCTACTGTGTTTCCTAAAGGGCCAGGCAAGTGAGCTTGCTCAGAACAAAAGAACTGTGCTTCCTACACACACGGGCCATATCTAGATCATTTCTGCATAGGAAACTGACAAGAACAGTAGATCCTCTTAAGTCCAATACACTGTACTTGCTGGGAACAGATGCCAGTGCTATTTGCCCTGTGTGTGTCAATGGGAGCACAATAATGACTCTTCTTACCAGAAAACAACTCTTGCTCGTAGGACCAGAAACTGCATGTGATTCAACTCCATTTAGGAATGGAAAACAAATGCTAGCTCACCCTACAAGAAACACACTCTGCTTTTGAGAAAAGAGCACTCTGCTACTCTACTGTGTTTCCTATGGGGTCCGAACAGTGAGCTTGCTCAGAACAAAAGAACTGTGCTTTCTACATACAAGGGCCATATCTAGTTCAACTCTGCTTAGGAAACTGACAAGAACAGTAGCTCGTCTTCAGTCCAATAAACTGTACTTGCTGGGAACAGACACGAGTGCTATTTGCACTGTGTATGGCAATGGGAGCGCAATAGTGGCTTTTTTTTAACAGAAAACAACTCTTGCTCGTGGGACCAAAAACTGCATGTGATTCAACTCCATTTAGGACTGGGAAACAAACGCTAGCTCACCTTACAACAAACACACTCTGCTTTTGAGAAAAGAGCACTTTTCTACTCTACTGTGTTTCTTATGGGGTCCGAACATTGAGCTTGCTCAGAACAAAAGAACTGTGCTTCCTACACGCACGGGCAATACCTACTTCAACTCTGCTTAGGAAACTGACAAGAACAATAGCTCCTCTTCAGTACAATACACTGTACTTGCTGGGATCAGACGCGAGTGCTCTTTGCACTGTGCACAGCAATGGGAGCACAATAGTGTCTTTTCTTACCAGAAAACCACTCTTGCTCGTGGGACCAACAACTGCATGTGATTCAACTCCATTTAGGACTGGAAAACAAACGCTAGCTCGTCTTACAAGAAACACACTCTGCTTTTGAGAAAAGAGCACTCTTCTACTCTACTGTGTTTCCTATAGGGCCAGAACAGTGACCTTGCACAGAACAAAAGAACTGTGCTTCCTCCACACAAGGCCATATCTAGTTCAATTCTGCTTAGGAAGCTGACAAGAACAGTAGATCCTCTTCAGTCCAATACACTGTACATGCTGGGAACAGACGACAGTGCTATTTGCCCTTTTTATGACAATGGGAGGACAATAGTGACTCTTCTTACCAGAAAACAACTCTTTCTCGTAGGACCAGAAACTGCATGTGATTCAACTCCATGTATGCCTGGGAAACAAACGCTAGCTCGCCTTACAAGAAACACACTCTGCTTTTGAGAAAAGAGCACTCTTCTACTCTAATGTGTTTCCTATGGGGTCCGAACAGTCATCTTGCTCAGAACAAAAGAACTGTGCTTCCTACACACACGGGCTATATATAGTTCAACTCTGCTTAGGAAACTGACAAGAAAAGTAGATCCCCTTCAGTGCAATACACTGTACATGCTGGGAACAGATGCCAGTGCAATTTGCACTGTGTATGGCAATGGGAGTGCAATAGTGACTCTTCTTACCAGAAAACAACTCTTGGTCGTAGGACCAGAAACTGCATGTGATTCAAATCCATTTAGGACTGGGAAACAAACGCTAGCTCGCCTTCCAAGAAACACACTCTGCTTTTGAGAAAAGAGCACTCTTCTACTCTACTGTGTTGCCTATGGGGTCCGAACAGTGAGCTAGCTCAGAACAAAAGGACTGTGCTTCCTACACACACGGGCTATATCTAGTTCAACTCTGCTTAGGAAACTGACAAGAACAGTAGATCCTCTTCAGTCCAATACAATGTACTTGCTGGGAACAGTCACCAGTGCTATTTGCACTGTGAATGACGATGGGAGCACAACAGTGACTCTTCTTACCAGAAAACAACTCTTGCTTGTAGGAGCAGAAACTGCATGGAATTCAACTACATTTAGGACTGGGAAACAAATGCGAGCACGCCTTACAAGAAACACACTCTGCTTTTGAGAAAAGGGTACTCCTCTACTCTACTGTGTTTCCTAAAGGGCCAGAACAGTGAGCTTGCTCAGAACAAAAGAACTGTGCTTCCTACACACACGGGCCATATCTAGATCATTTCTGCATAGGAAACTGACAAGAACAGTAGCTCCTCTTCAGTCCAATACACTGTACTTGCTGGGAACAGATGCCAGGGCTATTTGCCCTGTGTGTGTCAATGGGAGCACAATAATGACTCTTCTTACCAGAAAACAACTCTTGCTCGTAGGACCAGAAACTGCATGTGATTCAACTACATTTAGGAATGGAAAACAAATGCTAGCTCACCCTACAAGAAACACACTCTGCTTTTGAGAAAAGAGCACTCGGCTACTCTACTGTGTTTCCTATGGGGTCCGAACAGTGAGCTTGCTCAGAGCAAAAGAACTGTGCTTCCTACATACAAGGGCCATATCTAGTTCAACTCTGCTTAGGAAACTGACAAGAACAGTAGCTCCTCTTCAGTCCAATAAACTGTACTTGCTGGGAACAGACACGAGTGCTATTTGCACTGTGTTTGGCAATGGGAGCACAATAGTGGCTTTCTTTACCAGAAAACAACTCTTGCTCGTGGGACCAAAAACTGCATGTGATTCAACTCCATTTAGGACTGGGAAACAAACGCTAGCTCGCCTTACAAGAAACACACTCTGCTTTTGAGAAAAGAGCACTTTTCTACTCTACTGTGTTTCCTATGGGGTCCGAACATTGAGCTTGCTCAGAACAAAAGAACTGTGATTCCTACACACACGAGCCATACCTACTTCAACTCTGCTTAGGAAACTGACAAGAACAATAGCTCCTCTTCAGTACAATACACTGTACTTGCTGGGATCAGACGCGAGTGCTCTTTGCACTGTGCACGGCATTGGGAGCACAATAGTGTCTTTCCTTACCAGAAAACCACTCTTGCTCGTGGGACCAACAACTGCATGTGATTCAACTCCATTTAGGACTGGAAAACAAACGCTAGCTCGTCTTACAAGAAACACACTCTGCTTTTGAGAAAAGAGCACTATTCTACTCTACTGTGTTTCCTATAGGGCCAGAACAGTGAGCTTGCTCAGAACAAAAGAACTGTGCTTACTACACACACGGCCATATCTAGTTCAATTCTGCTTAGGAAGCTGACAAGAACAGTAGATCCTCTTCAGTCCAATACACTGTACATGCTGGGAACAGACGACAGTGCTATTTGCCCTTTTTATGACAATGGGAGGACAATAGTGACTCTTCTTACCAGAAAACAAATCTTTCTCTTAGGACCAGAAACTGCATGTGATTCAACTCCATGTATGACTGGGAAACAAACGCTAGCTCGCCTTATAAGAAACACACTCTGCTTTTGAGAAAAGAGCACTTTTCTACTCTAATGTGTTTCCTAAGGGGTCCGAACAGTGAGCTTGCTCAGAAAAAAATAACTGTGCTTCCTACACACACGGGCCATATCTAGTTCAACTCTGCTTAGGAAACTGACAAGAACAGTAGCTCCTCTTCATTCCAATACACTGTACTTCCTGGGAACAGACGCGAGTGCTATTTGCACTGTGTATGGCAATGGGAACACAGTAGTGACTCTTCTTACCAGAAAACAACTCTTGCTCATAGGACGAAATACTGCATTGGATTCAACTACATTTAGGACTGGGAAACAAATGCTAGCTCGCCTTACAAGAAACACACTCTGCTTTTGAGAAAAGAGCACTCTTCTACTCTACTGTGTTTCCTATATGGCCAGAACAGTGAGCTTGTTCAAAACAAAGGAACTGTGCTCCCTACACACACGGGCCATATCTAGATCATTTCTGCTTAGGAAACTGACAAGAACAGTAGATCCTCTTCCGTCCAATACACTGTACATGCTGGGAACAGACGCCAGTGCTATTTGCCCTGTGTATGACAGTGGGAGCGCAATAGTGACTCTTATTACCAGAAAACAACTCTTGCTCGTAGGACCAGAAAATGCATGTGATTCAACTCCCATTTAGGACTGGGAAACAAACGCTAGCTCGCCTTACAAGAAACACACTCTGTTTTTGAGAAAAGAGCACTCTTCTACTCTACTGTGTTTCCTATATGGCCAGAACAGTGAGCTTGCTCAGAACAAAAGAACTGTGCTTCCTACACACACAGGCCATATATAGTTTAACTCTGCTTAGGAAACTGACAAGAACAGTAGCTCCTCCTCAGTCCAATACACTGTACTTGCTGGGAACAGATGCGAGGGCTATTTGTACTGTGTATGGCAATGGGAGCGCAATAGTGACTTTCCTTACCAGAAAACAACTCTTGCATGTAGGACCAGAAACTGCATGTGATTCAACTCCATTTAGGACTTGGAAACAAATGCTAGCTCGCCTTACAAGAAACACACTCTGCTTTTGAGAAAACAGCACTCTTCTACTCTACTGTGTTTCCTATAGCGCCAGAACAGTGAGCTTGCTCAGAACAAAAAAACTGTGCTTCCTACACATGGCCATATCTCGTTCAATTCTGCTTAGTAAACTGACAAGAGCAGTAGATCCTCTTCAGTCCAATACACATTACATGCTGGGTACAAACGCCAGTGCGATTTGCACTGTGTATGGCAATGGGAGCGCAATAGTGACTCTTCTTACCAGAAAACAACTCTTGCTCGTAGGACCAAAAACTGCATTTGATTCACCTCCATTTAGGACTGGGAAACAAACGCTAGCTAGACTTACAAGAAACACACTCTGCTTTTGAGAAAAGAGCACTCCTCTACTCTACTGTGTTTCCTATAGGGCCAGAAGAGTGAGCTTGCTCAGAACAAAAGAACTGTGCTTCCTACACACACGGGCCATATCTAGTTCAATTCTGCTTACGAAACTGACAAGAACAGTAGCCTCTCTTCAGTCCAATACACTGTACTTGCTGGGAACAGACGCGAGTGCTATTTTTACTGTGTATGGCAAAGGGAGCAAAATGGACTCTTCTTACCAGAAAACAACTCTCGCTAGTAGTACCAGAAACTGCATATGTATTTCAACTCCATTTAGGACTGGGAAAAAAACGCTAGCTCGCCTTACAAGAAACACACTCTGCTTTTGAGAAAAGAGCACTCTTCTACTCTACTGTGTTTCCTATGGGGTCCGAACAGTGAGCTTGCTCAGAACAAAGGAACTGTGCTTCCTACACACGGGCTATATCTAGTTCAACTCTGCTTAGGAAAATGACAAGAACAATACCTCCTCTTCAGTCCAATACACTGTACTTGCTAAGAAAATTCGCGTGTGCTATTTGCACTGTGTATGAGAAAGGGAGCGCAATAGTGACTTTCCTTACCAGAAAACAACTCTTGCTCGTGGGACCAAAAACTGCATGTGATTCAACTCCATTTAGGACTGGGAAACAAACGCTACCTTGCCTTACAAAAACACACTCTGCTTTTGAGAAAAGAACACTCTTCTACTCTACTGTGTTTCCTATGGGGTCCTAACAGTCAGCTTGCTCAGAACAAAAGAACTGTGCTTCCTACACACACGGGCTATATATAGTTCAACTCTGCTTAGGAAACTGACAAGAAAAGTAGATCCCCTTCAGTGCAATACACTGTACATGCTGGGAACAGACGCCAGTGCTATTTGCACTGTGTGTGGCAATGGGAGCGCAATAGTGAGTCTTCTTACCAGAAAACACCTCTTGCTCGTAGGACCAGAAACTGCATGTGATAAACTCCATTTAGGAATGGGAAACAAACACTAGCTCGCCTTACAATAAACACACTCTGCTTTTGACATAAGAGCACTCTTCCACTATAATGATTTTCCTATTGGGCCACAACAGTGAGCTTGCTCAGAACAAAAGAACTGTGCTTCCTCCACACACGGGCCATATATAGTTTAACTCTGCTTAGGAAACTGACAAGAACAGTAGATCCTCTTCAGTCCAATACACTGTACTTGCTGGGAACAGACGCCAGTGCTATTTGCACTGTGAATGACAATGGGAGCGCAATAGTGACTCTTCTTACCAGAAAACAACTCTTGCTTGTAGGAGCAGAAACTGCATGGAATTCAACTACATTTAGGACTGGGAAACAAATGCGAGCACGCCTTACAAGAAACACACTCTGCTTTTGAGAAAAGGGCACTCCTCTACTCTACTGTGTTTCCTAAAGGGCCAGGCAAGTGAGCTTGCTCAGAACAAAAGAACTGTGCTTCCTACACACACGGGCCATATCTAGATCATTTCTGCATAGGAAACTGACAAGAACAGTAGATCCTCTTAAGTCCAATACACTGTACTTACTGGGAACAGATGCCAGTGCTATTTGCCCTCTGTGTGTCAATGGGAGCACAATAATGACTCTTCTTACCAGAAAACAACTCTTGCTCATAGGACCAGAAACTGCATGTGATTCAACTCCTTTTAAAAATGGAAAACAAATGCTAGCTCACCCTACAAGAAACACACTCTGCTTTTGAGAAAAGAGCACTCTGCTAATCTACTGTGTTTCCTATGGGGTCTGAACAGTGAGCTTGCTCAGAACAAAAGAACTGTGCTTTCTACATACAAGGGCCATATCTAGTTCAACTCTGCTTAGGAAACTGACAGGAACAGTAGCTCCTCTTCAATCCAATAAACTGTACTTGCTGGGAACAGACACGAGTGCTATTTGCACTGTGTATGGCAATGGGAGCGCAATAGTGGCTTTCTATACCAGAAAACAACTCTTGCTCGTCGGACCAAAAACTGCATGTGATTCAACTCCATTTAGGACTGGGAAACAAACGCTAGCTCGCCTTACAAGAAACACACTCTGCTTTTGAGAAAAGAGCACTTTTCTACTCTACTGTGTTTCCTATGGGGTCCGAACATTGAGCTTGCTCAGAACAAAAGAATTGTGCTTCCTACACACACGGGCCATACCTACTTCAACTCTGCTTAGGAAACTGACAAGAACAATAGCTCCTCTTCAGTACAATACACTGTACTTGCTGGGATCAGATGCGAGTGCTCTTTTCACTGTGCACGGCAATGGGAGCACAATAGTGTCTTTCCTTACCAGAAAACCAATCTTGCTCGTGGGACCAACAACTGCATGTGATTCAACTCCATTTAGGACTGGAAAACAAACGCTAGCTCGTCTTACAAGAAACACACTCTGCTTTTGAGAAAATATCACTCTTCTACTCTACTGTGTTTCCTATAGGGCCAGAACAGTGAGCTTGCTCAGAACAAAAGAACTGTGCTTCCTACACACACGGCCATATCTCGTTCAATTCTGCTTAGGAAGCTGACAAGAACAGTAGATCCTCTTCAGTCCAATACACTGTACATGCTGGGAACAGACGACAGTGCTATTTGCCCTTTTTATGACAATGGGAGGGCAATAGTGACTCTTCTTACCAGAAAACAATTCTTGCTACTAGGATCAGAAACTGAATGTGATTCAACTCCATTTAGGACTGGGAAACAAATGCTAGCTCGCCTTACAAGAAACACACTCTGCTTTTGAGAAAAGAGCACTCTTCTACTCTACTGTGTTTCATATGGGGTCTGAAGAGTGAGCTTGGTCAGAACAAAAGAACTGTGCTTCCTACACACACAGGCCATATCTACTTCAACTCTGCTTAGGAAACTAACAAGAACAGTAGCTCTTCTTCTGTCCAATACACTGTACTTGCAAAGAACAGTAGCGAGTGTGTTTGCACTGTGTATTTCAATAGGATTGCAATAGTGACTCTTCTTACCAGAAAACAACTCTTGATCATAGGACCAGAAACTGCATGTAATTCAACTCCATTTAGGACTGGGAAACAAACGCTAGCTCACCTTACAAGAAACACACTTTGCTTTTGAGAAAAGAGCACTCTTCTACTCTTCTGTGTTTCCTACAGGACCAGAACAGTGAGATTGCTCAGAACAAAAGAACTGTGCTTCCTACACACACGGGCCATATCTAGTTCAACTCTGCTTAGGAAACTGCCAAGAACAGTAGATCATCTTCAGTCCAATACACTGTACATGCTGGGAACAGACGCCAGTGCTATTTGCCCTGTGTATGACAATGGGAGGGCAATAGTGACTCTTATTACCAGAAAAAACTCTTGATCGTAGGACCAGAAACTGCATGTGATTCAACTCCATGTATGACTGGGAAACAAACTCTAGCTCGCCTTACAAGAAACACACTCTCCTTTTGAGAAAAGAGCACTCTTCTACTCTAATGTGTTTCCTATGGGGTCCGAACATTGAGCTAGGTCAGAACAAAAGACCTGTGCTTCCTACACACACGGGCCACACCTACTTCAATTCTGCTTAGGAAACTGACAAGAACAATAGCTCCTCTTCAGTACAATACACTGTACTTGCTGGGATCAGACGCGAGTGCTCTTTGCACTGTGCACGGCAATGGGAGCACAATAGTGTCTTTCCTTACCAGAAAACCACTCTTGCTCGTGGGACCAACAACTGCATGTGATTCAACTCCATTTAGGACTGGAAAACAAACGCTAGCTCGTCTTACAAGAAACACACTCTGCTTTTGAGAAAAGAGCACTCTTCTACTCTACTGTGTTTCCTATAGGGCCAGAACAGTGAGCTTGCTCAGAACAAAAGAACTGTGCTTCCTACACACACGGCCATATCTAGTTCAATTCTGCTTAGGAAGCTGACAAGAACAGTAGATCCTCTTCAGTCCAATACACTGTACATGCTGGGAACAGACGCGAGTGCTATTTGCACTGTGTATGGCAAATGGAGCGCACAATGGATTCTTCTTACCAGAAAACAACTCTCGCTCGTAGGACCAGAAACTGCATGTGTATTTCAACTCCATTTAGGACTGGGAAACAAACACTAGCTCGCTTTACAAGAAACACACTCTGCTGTTGACAAAAGAGCACTCTTCTACTCTACTGTGTTTCCTATAGGGTCCAAACAGAGAACTTGCTCAGAACAAAAGAACTGTGCTTCCTACACTCGGGCCATATCTAGTTCAACTCTGCTGAGGAAACTGACAAGAGAAGTAGCTCCTCTTCAGTCCAATACACTGTACTTGCTGGCAACAGATGCCAGTGCTATTTGCACTGTGTATGGCAATGGGAGCGCAATAGTGACTTTACTTACCAGAAAGCAACTCTTGCTCATAGGACCAAAAACTGCATGTGATTCAACTCCATTTAGGACTGGGAAACAAATGCTAGCTCGCCTTACAAGTAACACACTCTGCTTTTGAGGAAGGAGCATTCTTCTACTCTACTGTGTTTCCTTTAGCGCCAGAACAGTGAGCTTGCTCAGAACAAAAGAACTGTGCTTCCTACACACACGGCCATATCTAGTTCAATTCTCCTTAGGAAACTGACAAGAACAGTAGATCCTCTTCAGTCCAATACACTGTACTTGCTGGGAACAGACGCGAGTGCTATTTGCACTGTGTAAGGCAATGGGAGCACAATTGTGACTCTTCATACGACAAAACAACTCTTGCTCATAGGACCAGAAACTGCATGTGATTCAACCCCATTTAGGACTGGGAAACAAATGCTAGCTCGCCTTACTAGAAACACACTCTGCTTTTGAGAAAAGAGCACTCTTCTACTCTACTGTGTTTCCTATAGGACCAGAACAGTGAGCTTGCTCAGAACAAAAGAACTGTGCTTCCTACACACACAGGCCATATCTAGTTCAACTCTGCTTAGGAAACTGACAAGAACAGTAGATCCTCTTCAGTCCAATACACTGTACTTGATGGGAACAGACGAGAGTGCTATTTGCACTGTGTATGGCAATGGATGCACAATAGTGACTCTTCTTACCAGAAAACAACTCTTGCTCTTAGGACATGAAACTGCATTTGATTCAATTCTCTTAGGGATGGGAAACAAACGCTAGCTCGCCTTACAAGAAACACGCTCTGCTTTTGAGAATAGGGCACACATCTACTCTACTGTGTTTCCTATGGGGTCCGAACAGTGAGCTTGCTCAGAACAAAAGAACTGTGCTTCCTACACACACGGGCCATATCTAGTTCAACTCTGCTTAGGAAACTGACGAGAACAGTAGATCCTCTTCAGTCCAATACACTGTACTTGCTGGGAACAGACGCCAGTGCTATTTGCACTGTGTATGGCAATGGATGCACAATAGTGACTCTTCTTACCAGAAAACAACTCTTGCTCTTAGGACATGAAACTGCATTTGATTCAATCCACTTAGGGATGGGAAACAAACGCTAGCTCGCCTTACAAGAAACACGCTCTGCTTTTGAGAATAGGGCACACATCTACTCTACTGTGTTTCCTATGGGGTCCGAACAGTGAGCTTGCTCAGAACAAAAGAACTGTGCTTCCTACACACACGGGCCATATCTAGTTCAACTCTGCTTAGGAAACTGACAGGAACAGTAGATACTCTTCAGTCCAATACACTGTACTTCCTGGGAACAGACGCCTGTGCTATTTGCACTGTGTATGAATATGGGAGCGCAATATTGAGTCTTCTTACCAGAAAACAACTCTTGCTCGTAGGACAAGAAACTGCATGGGATTCAACTCCATTTAGCACTGGGAAACAAACGCTAGCTCGCCTTACAAGAAACACACTCTGCTTTTGAGAAAAGAGCACTCTTCTACTCTACTGTGTTTCCTATAGTGCCAGAACATTGAGCTTGCTGAGACAAAAGAACTGTGCTTCCTACACACACGGGCCATATCTAGTTCAACTCTGCTTAGGAAACTGACAAGAACAGTAGCTCCTCTTCAGTCCAATACACTGTACTTGCTTGGAACAGACGCGAGTGCTATTTGAACTGTGTACAGCAATGGGAGCCCAATAGTGACACTTCTTACCAGAAAACAACTCTTGCTCATAGGACCAGACACTGCATTTTATTCAACTCCACTTAGCACTGGGAAACAAACGCTAGCTCGCCTTACAAGAAACACGCTCTGCTTTGAGAAAAGGTCACACTTCTACTCTAGTGTGTTTCCTATAGGGTCCGAACAGTGAGCTTGCTCAGAAAAAAAGAATCGTGCTTCCTACACACACGGGCCATATCTAGTTCAACTCTGCTTAGGAAACTGACAAGAACAGTAGATCCTCTTCAGTCCAATACACTGTACTTGCTGGGAACAGACGCCAGTGCTATTTGCACTGTGAATGACAAAGGGAGCGCAATAGTTACTCTTCTTAGCAAAAACAACTCTTGCTCATAGGACCAGAAACTGCATGTGATTCAACTCGATTTAGGACTGGGAAACGAACGCTAGCTCGCCTTACAAGAAACACACTCTGCTTTTGAGAAAAGAGCACTCTTCTACTCTACTGTGTTTCCTGTAGGGCCAGAACAGTGAGCTTGCTCAGAACAAAAGAACTGTGCTTCCTACACACACGGGCCATATCTAGTTCAACTCTGCTTAGGAAACTGACAGGAACAGTAGATACTCTTCAGTCCAATACACTGTACTTCCTGGGAACAGACGCCTGTGCTATTTGCACTGTGTATGAATATGGGAGCGCAATAGTGAGTCTTCTTACCAGAAAACAACTCTTGCTCGTAGGACCAGAAACTGCATGGGATTCAACTCCATTTAGGACTGGGAAACAAACGCTAGCTCGCCTTACAAGAAACACACTCTGCTTTTGAGAAAAGAGCACTCTTCTACTCTACTGTGTTTCCTATATTGCCAGAATATTGAGCTTGCTGAGAACAAAAGAACTGTGCTTCCTACACACACGGGCCATATCTAGTTCAACTCTGCTTAGGAAACTGACAAGAACAGTAGCTCCTCTTCAGTCCAATACACTGTACTTGCTTGGAACAGACGCGAGTGCTATTTGAACTGTGTACAGCAATGGGAGCCCAATAGTGACACTTCTTACCAGAAAACAACTCTTGCTCATAGGACCAGACACTGCATTTTATTCAACTCCACTTAGCACTGGGAAACAAACGCTAGCTCGCCTTACAAGAAACACGCTCTGCTTTGAGAAAAGGTCACACTTCTACTCTAGTGTGTTTCCTATAGTGTCCGAACAGTGAGCTTGCTCAGAAAAAAAGAATCGTACTTCCTACACACACGGGCCATATCTAGTTCAACTCTGCTTAGGAAACTGACAAGAACAGTAGATCCTCTTCAGTCCAATACACTGTACTTGCTGGGAACAGACGCCAGTGCTATTTGCACTGTGAATGACAAAGGGAGCGCAATAGTTACTCTTCTTAGCAAAAACAACTCTTGCTCATAGGACCAGAAACTGCATGTGATTCAAATCGATTTAGGACTGGGAAACAGACGCTAGCTCGCCTTACAAGAAACACACTCTGCTTTTGAGAAAAGAGCACTCTTCTACTCTACTGTGTTTCCTGTAGGGCCAGAACAGTGAGCTTGCTCAGAACAAAAGAACTGTGCTTCCTAGACACGGGCCATATCTAGTTCAATTCTGCATAGGAAACTGACAAGAACAGTAGCTCCTCTTCAGTCCAATACACTGTACTTCCTGGGAACAGACACGAGTCCTTTTTGCCCTGTGTATGGCAATGGGAGCACAATAGTGACTTTCCTTACCAGAAAACATCCCTTGCTCGTAGGACCAAAAACTGCATGTGATTCAACTCCATTTAGGACTGGTAAACAAACACTAGCTTGCCTTACAAGAAACACACTCTGCTCTTGAGAAAAGAGTACTCTTCTACTCTTCTGTGTTTCCTATAGGGCCAGAAGAGTGAGCTTGCTCAGAACAAAAGAACTGTGCTTCCTACACACACGAACCATATCTAGTTCAACTCTGCTTAGGAAACTGACAAGAACAGTAGCTTCTCTTCAGTCCAATACACTGCACTTGCTGGGAACAGACGCGAGTGCTATTTGCACTGTTTATGGCAAAGGGAACACAATAGTGACTTTCCTTACCAGAAAACATCCCTTGCTCGTAGGACCAGAAACTGCATGTGATTCCACTCCATTTAGGAATGGGAAACAAACGCTAGCTCGCTTTACAAGAAACACACTCTGCTTTTGAGAAAAGAGCACTCTTCTACTCTACTGTGTTTCCTATGGGGTCTGAAGAGTGAGCTTGGTCAGAACAAAAGAACTGTGCTTCCTACACACACGGGCCATATCTAGTTCAACTCTTCTTAGGAAACTAACAAGAACAGTAGCTCTTCTTCTGTCCAATACACTGTACTTGCAAAGAACAGTAGCGAGTGTTGTTTGCACTGTGTGTGGCAATAGGATTGCAATAGTGACTCTTCTTACCAGAAAACAACTCTTGCTCATAGGACCAGAAACTGCATGTAATTCAACTCCATTTAGGACTGGGAAACAAACGCTAGCTCACCTTACAAGAAACACACTCTGCTTTTGAGAAAACAGCACTCTTCTACTCTACTGTGTTTCCTATAGCTCCAGAACAGTGAGCTTGCTCAGAACAAAAGAACTGTGCTTCCTACACATGGCCATATCTCATTCAATTCTGCTTAGTAAACTGACAAGAGCAGTAGATCCTCTTCAGTCCAATACACTTTACATATGGGAACAAACGCAAGTGCGATTTGCACTGTGTATGGCAATGGGAGCGCAATAGTGACTCTTCTTACCAGAAAACAACTCTTGCTCGTAGGACCAAAAACTGCATTTGATTCACCTCCATTTAGGACTGGGAAACAAACGCTAGCTAGACTTACAAGAAACACACTCTGCTTTTGAGAAAAGAGCACTCCTCTACTCTACTATGTTTCCTATAGGGCCAGAACAGTGAGCTTGCTCAGAACAAAAGAACTGTGCTTCCTACACACACGGGCCATATCTAGTTCAATTCTGCTTACGAAACTGACAAGAACAGTAGCCTCTCTTCAGTCCAATACACTGTACTTGCTGGGAACAGACGCAAGTGCAATTTTTACTGTGTATGGCAAAGGGAGCGCAAAATGGACTCTTCTTACCAGAAAACAACTCTCGCTCGTAGAACCAGAAACTGCATGTGTATTTCAACTCCATTTAGGACTGGGAAAAAAACGCTAGCTTGCCTTACAAGAAACACACTCTGCTTTTGAGAAAAGAGCACTCTTCTACTCTACTGTGTTTCCTATGGGGTCCGAACAGTGAGCTTGCTCAGAACAAACGAACTGTGCTTCCTACACACACGGGCTATATCTAGTTCAACTCTGCGTAGGAAAATAACCAGAACAATACCTCCTCTTCAGTCCAATACACTGTACTTGCTAAGAAAATTCGCGTGTGCTATTTGCACTGTGTATGAGAAAGGGAGCGCAATAGTGACTTTCCTTACCAGAAAACAACTCTTGCTCGTGGGACCAAAAACTGCATGTGATTCAACTCCATTTAGGACTGGGAAACAAATGCTACCTCGCCTTACAAAAACACACTCTGCTTTTGAGAAAAGAACACTCTTCTACTCTACTGTGTTTCCTATGGGGTCCGAACATTCAGCTTGCTCAGAACAAAAGAACTGTGCTTCCTACACACACGGGCTATATATAGTTCAACTCTGCTTAGGAAACTGACAAGAAAAGTAGATCCCCTTCAGTGCAATACACTGTACATGCTGGGAACAGACGCCAGTGCTATTTGCACTGTGTATGGCAATGGGAGCGCAATAGTGACTCTTCTTACCAGAAAACAACTCTTGCTCTTAGGACCAGAAACTGCATGTGATTCAACTCCATTTAGGAATGGAAAACAAATGCTAGCTCACCCTACAAGAAACACACTCTGCATTTGAGAAAAGAGCACTCTGCTACTCTACTGTGTTTCCTATGGGGTCCGAACAGTGAGCTTGCTCAGAACAAAAGAACTGTGCTTTCTACATACAAGGGCCATATCTAGTTCAACTCTGCTTAGGAAACTGACAAGAACAGTAGCTCCTCTTCAATCCAATAAACTGTACTTGCTGGGAACAGACACGAGTGCTATTTGCACTGTGTATGGCAATGGGAGCGCAATAGTGGCTTTCTTTACCAGAAAACAACTCTTGCTCGTGGGACCAAAAACTGCATGTGATTCAACTCCATTTAGGACTGGGAAACAAACGCTAGCTCGCCTTACAAGAAACACACTCTGCTTTTGAGAAAAGAGCACTTTTCTACTCTACTGTGTTTCCTATGGGGTCCGAACATTGAGCTTGCTCAGAACAAAAGAACTGTGCTTCCTACACACACGGGCCATACCTACTTCAACTCTGCTTAGGAAACTGACAAGAACAATAGCTCCTCTTCAGTACAATACACTGTACTTGCTGGGATCAGACGCGAGTGCTCTTTGCACTGTGCACGGCAATGGGAGCACAATAGTGTCTTTCCTTACCAGAAAAACCACTCTTGCTCGTGGGACCAACAACTGCATGTGATTCAACTCCATTTAGGACTGGAAAACAAACGCTAGCTCGTCTTACAAGAAACACACTCTGCTTTTGAGAAAAGATCACTCTTCTACTCTACTGTGTTTCCTATTGGGCCAGAACAGTGAGCTTGCTCAGAACAAAAGAACTGTGCTTCCTACACACACGGCCATATCTAGTTCAATTCTGCTTAGGAAGCTGACAAGAACAGTAGATCCTCTTCAGTCCAATACACTGTACATGCTGGGAACAGAAGCCAGTGCTATTTGCCCTGTGTATGACAATGGGAGCGCAAAAATGACTCTTCTTACTAGAAAACACCTCTTGCTCGTAGGACCAGAAACTGCATGTGGTAAACTCCATTTAGGAATGGGAAACAAACACTAGCTCGCCTTACAATAAACACACTCTGCTTTTGAGATAAGAGCACTCTTCCACTATACTGATTTTCCTATTGGGCCACAACAGTGAGCTTGCTCAGAACAAAAGAACTGTGCTTCCTCCACACACGGGCCATATATAGTTTAACTCTGCTTAGGAAACTGACAAGAACAGTAGATCCTCTTCAGTCCAATACACTGTACTTGCTGGGAACAGACGCCAGTGCTATTTGCACTGTGAATGACAATGGGAGCGCAATAGTGACTCTTCTTACCAGAAAACAACTCTTGCTTGTAGGAGCAAAAACTGCATGGAATTCAACTACATTTAGGACTGGGAAACAAATGCGAGCATGCCTTACAAGAAACACACTCTGATTTTGAGAAAAGGGCACTCCTCTACTCTACTGTGTTTCCTAAAGGGCCAGGCAAGTGAGCTTGCTCAGAACAAAAGAACTGTGCTTCCTACACACACGGGCCATATCTAGATCATTTCTGCATAGGAAACTGACAAGAACTGTAGATCCTCTTAAGTCCAATACACTGTACTTGCTGGGAACAGATGCCAGTGCTATTTGCCCTGTGTGTGTCAATGGGAGCACAATAATGACTCTTCTTACCAGAAAACAACTCTTGCTCGTAGGACAAGAAACTGCATGTGATTCAACTCCATTTAGGACTGGAAAACAAACGCTAGCTTGCCTTACAAGAAACACACTCTGCTTTTGAGAAAAGAGCACTCTTCTACTCTACTGTGTTTCCTATGGGGCCAGAACAGTGAGCTTGCTCAGAACAAAAGAACTGTGCTTCCTACACACACGGCCATATCTAGTTCAATTCTGCTTAGGAAGCTGACAAGAACAGTAGATCCTCTTCAGTCCAATACACTGTACATGCTGGGAAAAGACGACAGTGCTATTTGCCCTTTTTATGGCAATGGGAGGACAATAGTGACTCTTCTTACCAGAAAACAAATCTTTCTCGTAGGACCAGAAACTGCATGTGATTCAACTCCATGTATGACTGGGAAACAAACGCTAGCTCGCCTTACAAGAAACACACTCTGCTTTTGAGAAAAGAGCTCTCTTCTACTCTAATGTGTTTCCTAAGGGGTCCGAACAGTGAGCTTGCTCAGAAAAAAATAACTGTGCTTCCTACACACACGGGCCATATCTAGTTCAACTCTGCTTAGGAAACTGACAAGAACAGTAGCTCCTCTTCATTCCAATACACTGTACTTCCTGGGAACAGACGTAAGTGCTATTTGCACTGTGTATGGCAATGGGAACACAATAGTGACTCTTCTTACCAGAAAACAACTCTTGCTCACAGGACAAAATACTGCATGGGATTCAACTACATTTAGGACTGGGAAACAAATGCTAGCTCGCCTTACAAGAAACACACTCTGCTTTTGAGAAAAGAGCACTCTTCTACTCTACTGTGTTTCCTATAGGGCCTGAACAGTGAGCTTGCTCAAAACAAAGGAACTGTGCTTCCTACACACACGGGCCATATCTAGATCAATTCTGCTTAGGAAACTGACAAGAACAGTAGATCCTCTTCCGTCCAATACACTGTACATGCTGGGAACAGACGCCAGGGCTATTTGCCCTGTGTATGACAATGGGAGCACAATAGTGACTCTTCTTACCAGAAAACAACTCTTGCTCGTAGGATCCGAAACTGCATGGGATTCAACTCCATTTAGGACTGGGAAACAAACGCTAGCTCGCATTACAAGAAACACACTCTGCTTTGATAAAAGAGCACTGTTCTACTCAAATGTGTTTCCTATATGGCCAGAACAGTGAGCGTGCTCTGAACAAAAAACTGTGCTTCCTACACACACGGCCATACCTAGTTCAACTCTGCTTAGGAAACTGACAAGAACAGTAGATCCTCTTCAGTCCAATACAGTGTACATGCTGCGAACAGACGCCAGTGCTATTTGCCCTGTGTATGACAATGGGAGCGCAATAGTGACTCTTCTTACCAGAAAACAACTCTTGCTCGTAGGACCAGAAACTACATGTGATTCAACTCCATTTAGGACTGGCAAACAAACGCTAGCTCGCCTTACAAGAAACACACTCTGCTTTTGAGAAAAGGGCACTCTTCTACTCTACTGTGTTTCCTATGGAGTCCGAACAGTTGGCTTGCTCAGAACAAAAGAACTGTGCTTCCTACACACACAGGCTATATCTGGTTCAACTCTGCTGAGGAAACTGATAAGAACAGTAGATCCTCTTCAGTGCAATACACTGTACATGCTAGGAACAGACGCCAGTGGTATTTGCACTGTGTATGGCAATGGGAGCGCAAGAGTGACTCTTCTTACCAGAAAACATCTCTTGCACGTAGGAAGAGAAACTGCATGTGATTCAACTCCATTTAGGACTGGGAAACAAACGCTAGCTTGCCTTACAAGAAACACACTCTGCTTTATAGAAAAGAGCACTCTTCTACTCTACTGTGTTTCATAAATGGCCAGGACAGTGAGCTTGCTCAGAACAAAAGAACTGTGCTTCCTGCATACACGGGGCATATCTAGTTCAATTCTGCTTAGGAAGCTGACAAGAACAGTAGATCCTCTTCAGTCCAATACACTGTACATGCTGGGAAAAGACGACAGTGCTATTTGCCCTTTTTATGACAATGGGAGGACAATAGTGACTCTTCTTACCAGAAAACAAATCTTTCTCGTAGGACCAGAAACTGCATGTGATTCAACTCCATGTATGACTGGGAAACAAACGCTAGCTCGCCTTACAAGAAACACACTCTGCTTTTGAGAAAAGAGCTCTCTTCTACTCTAATGTGTTTCCTAAGGGGTCCGAACAGTGAGCTTGCTCAGAAAAAAATAACTGTGCTTCCTACACACACGGGCCATATCTAGTTCAACTCTGCTTAGGAAACTGACAAGAACAGTAGCTCCTCTTCATTCCAATACACTGTACTTCCTGGGAACAGACGTGAGTGCTATTTGCACTGTGTATGGCAATGGGAACACAATAGTGACTCTTCTTACCAGAAAACAACTCTTGCTCACAGGACAAAATACTGCATGGGATTCAACTACATTTAGGACTGGGAAACAAATGCTAGCTCGCCTTACAAGAAACACACTCTGCTTTTGAGAAAAGAGCACTCTTCTACTCTACTGTGTTTCCTATAGGGCCTGAACAGTGAGCTTGCTCAGAACAAAAGAACTGTGCTTCCTACACACACATCAATATCTAGTTCAACTCTGCTTAGGAAACTGACAATAACAGTAGATCCTCTTCAGTGCAATACACTGTACATGCTAGGAACAGACGCCAGTGCTATTTGCCCTGTGTATGACAATGGGAGCGCAATAGTTACTCTTCTTACCAGAAAACAACTCTTGCTCGTAGGACCAGAAAATGCATGTGATTCAACTCCCATTTAGGACTGGGAAACAAACGCTAGCTCGCCTTACAAGAAACACACTCTGTTTTTGAGAAAAGAGCACTCTTCTACTCTACTGTGTTTCCTATATGGCCAGAACAGTGAGCTTGCTCAGAACAAAAGAACTGTGCTTCCTACACACACGGGCCATATATAGTTTAACTCTGCTTAGGAAACTGACAAGAACAATAGCTCCTCTTCAGTCAAATACACTGTACTTGCTGGGAACAGATGCCAGTGCTATTTGCACTGTGTATGGCAATGGGAACGCAATAGTGACTTTCCTTACCAGAAAACAATTCTTGCGTGTAGGACCAGAAACTGCATGTGATTCAACTCCATTTAGGACTTGGAAACAAATACTAGCTGGCCTTACAAGAAACACATTCTGCTTTTGAGAAAACAGCACTCTTCTACTCTACTGTGTTTCCTATAGCGCCAGAACAGTGAGCTTGCTCAGAACAAAAGAACTGTGCTTCTTACACACGGCCATATCTCGTTCAACTCTGCTTAGGAAACTGACAAGAGCAGTAGATCCTCTTCAGTCCAAAACACTGTACATGCTGGGAACAAACGCCAGTGCTATTTTTACTGTGTATGGCAATGGGAGCGCAATAGTGACTCTTCTTGCCAGAAAACAACTCTTGCTCGTAGGACCAAAAACTGCATTTGATTCCCCTCCATTTAGGACTGGGAAACAAACGCTAGCTAGACTTACAAGAAACACACTCTCCTTTTGGGAAAAGAGCACTCCTCTACTCTACTGTTTTTCCTATAGGGCCAGAACAGTGAGCTTGCTCCGAACAAAAGAACTGTGCTTCCTACACACACGGCCATATCTAGTTCAATTCTGCTTACGAAACTGACAAGAACAGTAGCCTCTCTTCAGTCCAATACACTGTACTTGCTGGGAACAGACGCGAGTGCTATTTGCACTGTGTATGCCAAAGGGAGCGCAAAATGGACTCTTCTTACCAGAAAACAACTCTCGCTCGTAGCACCAGAAACTGCATGTGTATTTCAACTCCATTTAGGACTGGGAAACAAACGCTAGCTCGCCTTACAAGAAACACACTCTGCTTTTGACAAAAGAGCACTCTTCTACTCTACTGTGTTTACTATGGTGTCCGAAAATTGAGCTTGCTCAGAACAAAAGAACTGTGCTTCACATACACGGGCCATATCTAGTTCAACTCTGCTTAGGAAACTGACAAGAACAGTAGCTCCTCTTCTGTCCAATACACTGTACTTGCTGGGAACAGACGAGAGTGCTATTTGCAGTGTGTATGACCATGGTAGCACAATAGTGACTCTTCTTACCAGAAAACAACTCTTGCTCGTAGGACCAGAAACTGCATGTGATTCAACTCCGTTTAGGACTGGGAATCAAACACTACCTTGCCTTACAAGAAACACACTCTGCTTCTGAGAAAAGAGCACTCTTCTACTCTTCTGTGTTTCCTATAGGGCCAGAACATTGAGCTTGCTCAGAACAAAAGAACTGTGCTTCCTACACACACGGGCCATATCTAGTTCAACTCTGCTTAGGAAACTGACAAGAACAGTAGATCCTCTTCAGTCCAATACACTGTACTTGCTGGGAACAGACCCGAGTGCTATTTGCACTGTTTATTGCAAAGGGAACACAATAGTGACTTTCCTTACAAGAAAACATCCCTTGCTCGTAGGACCAGAAACTGCATGTGATTCCACTCCATTTAGGACTGGGAAACAAACGCTAGCTCGCTTTACAAGAAACACACTCTGCTTTTGAGAAAAGAGCACTCTTTTACTCTACTGTGTTTCCTATAGGGCCAAAACAGTGTGCTTCCTCAGAACAAAAGAACTGTGCTTCCTACACACACGGGCTATTACTAGTTCAACTCTGCTTAGGAAACTGACAAGAACAGTAGATCCTCTTCAGTCCAATACACTGTACATGCTGGGAACAGACGCCAGTGCTATTTGCCCTGTGTATGACAATGGGAGGGCAATAGTGACTCTTCTTACCAGAAAACAATTCTTGCTACTAGGATCAGAAACTGAATGTGATTCAACTCCATTTAGGACTGGGAAACAAACGCTAGCTCGCCTTACAAGAAACACACTCTGCTTTTGAGAAAAGAGCACTCTTCTACTCTACTGTGTTTCCTATGGGGTCTGAAGAGTGAGGTTGCTCAGAACAAAAGAACTGTGCTTCCTACACACACGGGCCATATCTAGTTCAACTCTGCTTAGGAAACTAACAAGAACAGTAGCTCTTCTTCTGTGCAATACACTGTACTTGCAAAGAACAGTAGCGAGTGTTGTTTGAACTGTGTATGGCAATAGGATTGCAATAGTGACTCTTCTTACCAGAAAACAACTCTTGCTCATAGGACCAGAACTGCATGTAATTCAACTCCATTTAGGACTGGGAAACAAACGCTAGCTCGCCTTACAAGAAACACACTCTTCTTTTGAATAAAGTGCACTCTTCTATTCTACTGTGTTTCCTATGGGGTCCGAACAGTGAGCTTGCTCAGAACAAAAGAACTGTGCTTCCTACACACACGGGCCATATCTAGTCCAACTCTGCTTAGGAAACTGACAAGAGCAGTAGATCCTCTTCAGTCCAATACACTGTACTTGCTGGGAACAGACATGAGTGCTATTTGCACTGTGTATGGCAAAGGGAGCACAATAGTGACTTTCCTTTCCAGAAAACAACTCTTGATCATAGGACCAGAAACTGCATGTGATTCAACTCCATTTAGGACTGGGAAACAAACGCAAGCTCTCCTTACAAGAAACACACTCTGCTTTTTAGAAAAGGGCACTCTTCTACTCTAATGTGTTTCCTATGGGGTCCGAACATTGAGCTTGCTCAGAACAAAAGAACTGTGCTTCCTACACACACGGGCCATATCTAGTTCAACTCTGCTTAGGAATCTGACAAGAACAGTAGCTCCTGTTCAGTCCAATACACATTACTTACTGGGAACAGACGCGAGTGCTATTTGCAGTGTGTATGGCAATGGGAGCGCAATAGTGACTCTTCTTACCAGAAAACAACTCTTGCTCATAGGACGAAAAACTGCATGGGATTCAACTACATTTAGGACTGGGAAACAAACGCTAGCTCGCCTTACAAGAAACACACTCTGCTTTTGAGAAAAGAACACTCTTCTACTCTACTGTATTTAGTATAGGGCCAAAATAGTGAGCTTGCTCAGAACAAAAGAACTGTGCTTCCTACATACAAGGGCCATATCTAGTTCAACTCTGCTTAGGAAACTGACAAGAACAGTAGCTCCTCTTCAGTCCAATACACTGTACTTGCTGGGAACAGATGTGAGTGCTATTTGCCCTGTGTACAGCAATGGGAGCACAATAGTGACTCTTCTTACCAGAAAACAACTCTTGCTCATAGGACCAGAAACTGCATGTTATTCAACTCCACTTAGGACTGGGAAACAAACGCTAGCTCGCCTTACAAGAAACACTCTCTGCTTTGAGAAAAGGTCACACTTCTTCTCTACTGTGTTTCCAATGGGGTCCGAACAGTGAGCTTGCTCAGAACAAAAGAACCGTGCTTCCTACACACACGGGCCATATCTAGTTCAACTCTGCTTAGGAAACTGAGAAGAACAGTAGATCCTCTTCAGTCCAAAACACTGTACTTGCTGGGAACAGACGCCAGTGCTATTTGCACTGTGAATGACAAAGGGAGCGCAATAGTGACTCTTCTTAGCAAAAACAACTCTTGCTCGTAGGACCAGAAACTGCATGAGATTCAACTCGATTTAGGACTGGAAAACAAATGCTAGCTCACCCTACAAGAAACACACTCTGCTTTTGAGAAAAGGGCACTCTTCTACTCTACTGTGTTTCCTATGGGGTCCGAACAGTGAGCTTGCTCAGAACAAAAGAACTGTGCTTCCTACATACAAGGGCCATATCTTGTTCAACTCTGCTTTGGAAACTGACAGGAACAGTAGATCCTCTTCAGTCCAATACACTGTACTTGCTGGGAACAGACGCCTGTGCTATTTGCACTGTGTATGAATATGGGAGCCCAATAGTGACTCTTTTACCAGAAAACAACTCTTGCTCGTAGGACCAAAAACTGCATGGAATTCAACTCCATTTAGCACTGGGAAACAAACGCTAGCTCGCCTTACAAGAAACACACTCTGCTTTTGAGAAAAGAGCACTCTTTTATTCTACTGTGTTTCCTGTAGGGCCAAAACAGAGAGCTTGCTCAGAAAAAAAGAACTGTGCTTCCTACACACATGGGTCATATCTAGTTCAACTCTGTTTAGGAACCTGACAAGAACAGTAGATCCTCTTCAGTCTAATACACTGTACATGCTGGGAACAGACGCCAGTGCTATTTGCCCTGTGTATGACAATGGAAGCCCAATAGTGACTCTTCTTACCAGAAAACAACTCTTGCTCGTAGGACCAGAAACTGCATGGGATTCAACTCCATTTAGGACTGGGAAACAAACGCTAGCTAGCCTTACAAAAAACACACTCTGCTTTTGAGAAAAGAGCACTCTTCTACTCTACTGTGTTTCCTATAGTGCCAGAATATTGAGCTTGCTGAGAACAAAAGAACTGTGCTTCCTACACACACGGGCCATATCCAGTTCAACTCTGCTTAGGAAACTGACAAGAACAGTAGCTCCTCTTCAGTCCAATACACTGTACTTGCTGGCAACAGATGCCAGTGCTATTTGCACTGTGTACAGCGGTGGGAGCACAATAGTGACTCTTCTTACCAGAAAACAACTCTTGCTCATAGGACCAGAAACTGCATGTTATTCAACTCCACTTAGGACTGGGAAACAAACGCTAGCTCGCCTTACAAGAAACACGCTCTGCTTTGAGAAAAGGTCACACTTCTACTCTACTGTGTTTCCTAAAGGGTCCGAACAGTGAGCTTGCTCAGAACAAAAGAACCGTGCTTTCTACACACACGGGCCATATCTAGTTCAACTCTGCTTAGGAAACTGACAAGAACAGTAGATCCTCTTCAGTCCAATACACTGTACTTGCTGGGAACAGACGCCAGTGCTATTTGCACTGTGAATGACAAAGGGAGCGCAATAGTGACTCTTCTTAGCAAAAACAACTCTTGCTCGTAGGACCAGAAACTGCATGTGATTCAACTCGATTTAGGACTGGAAAACAAATGCTAGCTCACCCTACAAGAAACACACTCTGCTTTTGAGAAAAGGGCACTCTTCTACTCTACTGTGTTTCCTATGGGGTCCGAACAGTGAGCTTGCTCAGAACAAAAGAACTGTGCTTCCTACATACAAGGGCCATATCTTGTTCAACTCTGCTTTGGAAACTGACAAGAACAGTATCTCCTCTTCAGTCCAATACACTGTACTTGCTGGGAACAGACGCCAGTGCTATTTGCACTGTGTACGGCAATGGATGCACAATAGTGACTCTTCTTACCAGAAAACAACTCTTGCTCTTAGGACCTGAAACTGCATTTGATTCAATGCACTTAGGGATGGGAAACAAACACTAGCTCGCCTTACAAGAAACACGCTCTGCTTTTGAGAATAGGGCACACATCTACTCTACTGTGTTTCCTATGGGGTCCAAACAGTGAGCTTGCTCAGAACAAAAGAACTGTGCTTCCTACACACACGGGCCATATCTAGTTCAACTCTGCTTAGGAAACTGACAGGAACAGTAGATCCTCTTCAGTCCAATACACTGTACATGCTGGGAACAGACGCCAGTGCTATTTGCCCTGTGTATGACAATGGGAGGGCAATAGTGACTCTTCTTACCAGAAAACATTTCTTGCTCCTAGGATCAGAAACTGCATGTGATTCAACTCCATTTAGGACTGGGAAACAAACTCTAGCTTGCCTTACAAGAAACACACTCTGCTTTTGAGAAAAGAGCACTCTTCTACTCTACTGTGTTTCCTATGGGGTCTGAACAGTGAGCTTGCTCAGAACAAAAGAACTGTGCTTCCTACACACACGGGCCATATCTAGTTCAACTCTGCTTAGGAAACTGACAAGAACAGTAGCTCTTCTTCTGTGCAATACACTGTACTTGCAAAGAACAGTAGCGAGTGTTGTTTGCACTGTGTATGGCAATAGGATTGCAATAGTGACTCTTCTTACCAGAAAACAACTCTTGCTCATAGGACCAGAAACTGCATGTAATTCAAATCCATTTAGGACTGGGAAACAAACGCTAGCTCACCTTACAAGCAACACACTTTGCTTTTGAGAAAAGAGCACTCTTCTACTCTTCTGTGTTTCCTATAGGACCAGAACAGTGAGCTTGCTCAGAACAAAAGAACTGTGCTTCCTACACACACGGGCCATATCTAGTTCAACTCTGCTTAGGAAACTGAGAAGAACAGTAGATCCTCTTCAGTCCAATACACTGTACTTGCTGGGAACAGACGCGAGTCCTATTTGCCCTGTGTATGGCAATGGGAGCACAATAGTGATTCTTCTTCTAGAAAACAAGTCTTGCTGGTACGACCAAAAACTGCATGTGATTCAACTACATTTAGGACTGGGAAACAAACGCTAGCTCGCCTTACAAGAAACACACTCTGCTTTTGAGAAAAGAGCACTCTTCTACTCTACTGTGTTTCCTATAGGGCCAAAACAGTGAGCTTGCTCAGAACAAAAGAACTGTGCTTCCTACACACACGGGCCCTATCTAATTCAACTCTGCTTAGGAAACTGACAAGAACAGTAGATCCTCTTCAGTCCAATACACTGTATTTGCTGGTAACAGACGCCAGTGCTATTTGCCCTGTGTATGTCAATGGGAGCGCAATAGTGACTCTTCTTACCAGAAAACAACTCTTGCTCCTAGGATCAGAAACTGCATGTGATTCAATTCCATTTAGGAGTGGGAAACAAATGCTGGCTCGCCTTACAAGAAACACACTCTGCTTTTGAGAAAGGAGCACTCTTCTACTCTACTGTGTTTCCTATGGGGTCCGAACAGTGAGCTTGCTCAGAAAAAAAGAACTGTGCTTCCTACACACACGGGCCATATCTAGTTCAACTCTGCTTAGGAAACTGACAAGAAAAGTAGCTCCTCTTCTGTCCAATACACTGTACTTGCAAAGAACAGTAGCGAGTGTTGTTTGTACTGTGTATGGCAATAGCAGCGCAATAGTGACTCTTCTTACCAGAAAACAACTCTTGCTCATAGGACAAGAAACTGCATGTAATTCAACTCCATTTGGGACTGGGAAACAAACACTAGTTCACCTTACCAGAAACACACTCTGCTTTTGAGAAAAGAGCACTCATCTACTCTTCTGTGTTTCCTATAGGACCAAAACAGTGAGCTTGCTCAGAAAAAAAGAACTGTGCTTCCTACACACACGGGCCATATCTCATTCAACTCTGCTTAAAAAACTGACAAGAACAGTAGCTCCTCTTAAGTCCAATACACTGTACTTGCTGGGAACAGACGTGAGTGCTATTTGCACTGTTTATGGCAAAGGGAGCAAAATAGTGACTTTCCTTACCAGAAAACATCCCTTGCTCGTAGGACCAGAAACTCCTTGTGATTCAACTCCATTTAGGACTGGGAAACAAACGCTAGCTCGCCTTACAAGAAACACACTCTGCTTTTGAGAAAAGAGCACTCTTCTATTCTACTGTGTTTCCTATGGGGTCCGAACAGTGAGCTTGCTCAGAACAAAAGAACTGTGCTTCCTACACACACGGGCCATATCTAGTTCAACTCTGCTTAGGAAACTGACAAGAACAGTAGATCATCTGCAGTCCAATACACTGTACATGCTGGGAACAGACGCCAGTGCTATTTGCCCTGTGTATGACAATGGGAGGGCAACAGTGACTCTTCTTACCAGAAAACAACTCTTGCTCGTAGGACCAGAAACTGCATGTGATTCAACTCCATTTAGGACTGGGAAACAAACGCTAGATCGCCTTCCAAGAAACACACTCTGCTTTTGAGAAAAGAGCACTATTCTACTCTACTGTGTTTCCTATGGGGTCCGAACAGTGAGCTTGCTCAGAACAAAAGAACTGTGCTTCCTACACACACGGGCCATATCTAGTTCAACTCTGCTTATGAAACTGACAAGAATAGTAGCTCCTGTTCTGTCCAATACACTGTACTTGCAAAGAACAGTAGCGAGTGTTGTTTGCACTGTGTATGGCAATAGGAGCGCAATAGTGACTCTTCTTACCAGAAAACAACTCTTGCTCATAGGACAAGAACTGAATGTAATTCAACTCCATTTAAAACTGGGAAAAAAACGCTTGCTCAACTTACAAGAAACACACTATGCTTTTGAGAAAAGAGCACTCTTCTCTTCTACTGTGTTTACTATGGTGGCTGAAAATTGAGCTTGCTCAGAACAAAAGAACTGTGCTTCACACACACCGGCCATATCTAGTTCAACTCTACTTAGGAAACTGACAAGAACAGTAGCTCCTGTTCTGTCGAATACACTGTACTTTCTGGGAACAGACGTGAGTGCTATTTGCACTGTTTATTGCAAAGGGAGCACAATAGTTACTTTCCTTACCAGAAAACTTCCCTTGCTCGTAGGACCAGAAACTGCATGTGATTCAACTCCATTTTGGACTGGGAAACAAACGCTACCCCCCCCTTCAAGAAACACACTCTGCTTTTGAGAAAAGAGCACTCTTCTATTCTACTGTGTTTCCTATGGGGTCCGAACAGTGACCTTGCTCAGAACAAAAGAACTGTGCTTCCTACACACACGGGCCATATCTAGTTCAACTCTGCTTAGGAAACTGACAAGATCAGTAGATCATCTTCAGTCCAATACACTGTACATGCTGGGAACAGACGCCAGTGCTATTTGCCCTGTGTATGACAATGGGAGCGCAATAGTGACTCTTCTTACCAGAAAACAACTCTTGCTCGTAGGACCAGAAACTGCATGTGATTCAACTCCATTTAGGACTGGGAAACAAACGCTAGCTCGCCTTACAAGAAACACACTCTGCTTTTGAGTAAAGAGCACTCTTCTATTCTACTGTGTTTCCTATGGGGTCCGAACAGTGAGCTTGCTCAGAACAAAGAAATGTGCTTCCTACACACACGGGCCATATCTAGTTCAAGTCTGCTTAGGAAACTGACAAGAGCAGTAGCTCCTCTTCAGTCCAATACACTGTACTTGCTGGGAACAGACGCGAGTGCTATTTGCACTGTGTATGGCAAAGGGAACACAATAGTAACTTTCCTTTCCAGAAAACAACTCTTGCTTGTAGGACCAGAAACTGCATGTGATTCAACTCCATTTAGGACTGGGAAAGAAATGCAAGCTCGCCTTCCAAGAAACACTCTCTGCTTTTGAGAAAAGAGCACTCTTCTACTCTACTGTGTTTCCTATAGGCCAGAAGAATGAGCTAGCTCAGAACAAAAGAACTGTGCTTCCTACACACACGGGCCATATCTAGTTCAACTCTGCTTAGGAAACTGACAAGAACAGTAGATCCTCTTCAGTCTAATACACTTTACATGCTGGGAACAGACGCCAGTGCTATTTGCCCTGTGTATGACAATGGGAGCGCAATAGTGACTCTACTTACCATAAAACAACTCTTGCTCGTAGGACCAGAAACTGCATGTGATTGAATTCCATTTAGGACTGGGAAACAAACGCTAGCTCGCCTTACAAGAAACACATTCTGCTTTTGAGAAAAGTGCACTCTTCTACTCTACTGTGTTTCCTATAGGGCCAGAAGAGTGAGGTTGCTCGGAACAAAAGAAGTGTACTTCTAACACACACGGGCCATATCTAGTTCAACTCTGCTTAGGAAACTGACAAGAACAGTAGATCCTCTTCAGTCCAATAGACTGTACATCCTGGGAACAGACGCGAGTCCTATTTGCCCTGTGTATGGCGATGGGAGCACAATAGTGATTCTTCTTCTAGAAAATAAGTCTTGCTGGTAGGACCAAAAACTGCATGTGATTCAACTACATTTAGGACTGGGAAACAAACGCTAGCTCGCCTTACAAGAAACACACTCTGCTTTTGAGAAAAGAGCACTCTTCTACTCTACTGTGTTTCCTATAGGGCCAAAACAGTGCGCTTGCTCAGAACAAAAGAAATGTGCTTCCTACACACACGGGCCATATCTAGTTCAACTCTGCTTAGGAAACTGACAAGAACAGTAGATCCTCTTCAGTCCAATACACTGTACTTGCTGGGAACAGACGCCAGTGCTATTTGCCCTGTGTATGTCAATGGGAGCACAATAGTGACTCTTCTTACCAGAAAACAACTCTTGCTCCTAGGATCAGAAACTGCATGTGATTCAATTCCATTTAGGAGTGGGAAACAAACGCTAGCTCGCCTTACAAGAAACACACTCTGCTTTTGAGAAAGGAGCACTCTTCTACTCTACTGGGTTTCCTAAGGGGTCCGAACAGTGAGCTTGCTCAGAACAAAAGAACTGTTCTTCCTACACACACGGGCCATATCTAGTTCAACTCTGCTTAGGAAACTGACAAGAAAAGTAGCTCCTCTTCTGTCCAATACACTGTACTTGCAAAGAAGAGTAGCGAGTGTTGTTTGTACTGTGTATGGCAATAGGAGCGCAATAGTGACTCTTCTTACCAGAAAACAACTCTTGCTCATAGGACAAGAAACTGCATGTAATTCAACTCCATTTATGACTGGGAAACAAACACTAGCTCACCTTACCAGAAACACACTCTGCTTTTGAGAAAAGAGCACTCTACTACTCTTCTGTGTTTCCTATAGGACCAAAACAGTGAGCTTGCTCAGAACAAAAGAACTGTGCTTCCTACACACACGGGCCATATCTCATTCAACTCTGCTTAAAAAACTAACAAGAACAGTAGCTCCTCTTCAGTCCAATACACTGTACTTGCTGGGAAAAGACGTGAGTGCTATTTGCACTGTTTATGGCAAAGGGAGCTTAATAGTGACTTTCCTTACCAGAAAACAACTCTTGCTCATAGGACCAGAAACTGCATGTTATTCAACTCCACTTAGGACTGGGAAACAAACGCTAGCTCGCCTTACAAGAAACACACTCTGCTTTTGAGAAAAGGTCACTCTTCTACTCTACTGGGTTTCCTAAGGGGTCCGAACAGTGAGCTTGCTCAGAACAAAAGAACTGTGCTTCCTACACACACGGGCCATATCTAGTTCAACTCTGCTTAAAAAACTGACAAGAACAGTAGCTCCTCTTCAGTCCAATACACTGTACTTGCTGGGAAAAGACGTGTGTGCTATTTGCACTGTTTATGGCAAAGGGAGCAAAATAGTGACTTTCCTTACCAGAAAACATCCCTTGCTCGTAGGACCAGAAACTCCTTGTGATTCAACTCCATTTAGGACTGGGAAACAAACGCTAGCTCGCCTTACAAGAAACACACTCTGCTTTTGAGAAAAGAGCACTCTTCTATTCTACTGTGTTTCCTATGGGGTCTGAACAGTGAGCTTGCTCAGAACAAAAGAACTGTGCTTCCTACACACACGGGCCATATCTAGTTCAACTCTGCTTAGGAAACTGACAAGAACAGTAGATCATCTTCAGTCCAATACACTGTACATGCTGGGAACAGACGCCAGTGCTATTTGCCCTGTGTATGACAATGGGAGGGCAACAGTGACTCTTCTTACCAGAAAACAACTCTTGCTTGTAGGACCAGAAACTGCATGTGATTCAACTCCATTTAGGACTGGGAAACAAACGCTAGCTCGCCTTCCAAGAAACACACTCTGCTTTTGAGAAAAGAGCACTATTCTACTCTACTGTGTTTCCTATGGGGTCCGAACAGTGAACTTGCTCAGAACAAAAGAACTGTGCTTTCTACACACACGGGCCATATCTAGTTCAACTCTGCTTATGAAACTGACAAGAACAGTAGTTCCTGTTCTGTCCAATACACTGTACTTGCAAAGAACAGTAGCGAGTGTTGTTTGCACTGTGTATGGCAATAGGAGCGCAACAGTGACTCTTCTTACCAGAAAACAACTCTTGCTCATAGGACAAGAAACTGAAAGTAAATCAACTCCATTTAAAACTGGGAAAAAAACGCTTGCTCAACTTACAAGAAACACACTATGCTTTTGAGAAAAGAGCACTCTTCTATTCTACTGTGTTTACTATGGTGTCTGAAAATTGAGCTTGCTCAGAACAAAAGAACTGTGCTTCACACACACCGGCCATATCTAGTTCAACTCTACTTAGGAAACTGACAAGAACAGTAGCTCCTCTTCTGTCGAATACACTGTACTTTCTGGGAACAGACGTGAGTGCTATTTGCACTGTTTATTGCAAAGGGAGCACAATAGTTACTTTCCTTACCAGAAAACTTCCCTTGCTCGTAGGACCAGAAACTGCATGTGATTCAACTCCATTTTGGACTGGGAAACAAACGCTAGCTCGCCTTACAAGAAACACACTCTGCTTTTGAGAAAGGAGCACTCTTCTACTCTACTGTGTTTCCTAAGCGTTCCGAACAGTGAGCTTGCTCAGAACAAAAGAACTGTGCTTCCTACACACACGGGCCATATCTAGTTCAACTCTGCTTAGGAAACTGACAAGAAAAGTAGCTCCTCTTCTGTCCAATACACTGTACTTGCAAAGAAGAGTAGCGAGTGTTGTTTGTACTGTGTATGGCAATAGGAGCGCAATAGTGACTCTTCTTACCAGAAAACAACTCTTGCTCATAGGACAAGAAACTGCATGTAATTCAACTCCATTTATGACTGGGAAACAAACGTTAGCTCACCTTACCAGAAACACACTCTGCTTTTGAGAAAAGAGCACTCTTCTACTCTTCTGTGTTTCCTATAGGACCAAAACAGTGAGCTTGCTCAGAACAAAAGAACTGTGCTTCCTACACACACGGGCCATATCTCATTCAACTCTGCTTAAAAAACTGACAAGAACAGTAGCTCCTCTTCAGTCCAATACACTGTACTTGCTGGGAAAAGACGTGAGTGCTATTTGCACTGTTTATGGCAAAGGGAGCAAAATAGTGACTTTCCTTACCAGAAAACATCCCTTGCTCGTAGGACCAGAAACTGCATGTGATTCAACTCCATTTAGGACTGGGAAACAAACGCTAGCTCGCCTTACAAGAAACACACTCTGCTTTTGAGTAAAGAGCACTCTTCTATTCTACTGTGTTTCCTATGGGGTCCGAACAGTGAGCTTGCACAGAACAAAGAAATGTGCTTCCTACACACACGGGCCATATCTAGTTCAACTCTGCTTAGGAAACTGACAAGAGCAGTAGCTCCTCTTCAGTCCAATACACTGTACATGCTGGGAACAGACACGAGTGCTATTTGCCCTGAGTATGGCAAAGGGAGCACAATAGTGACTCTTTTACCAGAAAACAACTCTTGCTCATAGGACCAGAAACTGCATGTGATTCAACTCCATTTACGACTGGGAAAAAAAAGCTAGCTCGCCTTACAAGAAACACACTCTGCTTTTGAGAAAAGAGCACTCTTCAACTCTATTGTATTTCTTATAGGGCCAAAACAGTGAGCTTGCTCAGAACAAAAGAACTGTGCTTCCTACACACACGGGGCATATGTAGATCAACTCTGCTTAGGAAACTGACAAGAACAGTAGCTCCTCTTCAGTCCAATACACTGTACTTGCTGGAAACAGACGCCAGTGCTATTTGCACTGTTTATGGCAAAGGGAGCACAATAGTGACTTTCCTTACCAGAAAACATCCCTTGCTCGTAGGACCAGAAACTGCATGTGACTCAACTCCATTTAGGACTGGGAAACAAACGCTAGCTCGACTTCCAAGAAACACACACTGCTTTTGAGAAAAGAGCACGCTTCTATTCTACTGTGTTTCCTATGGGGTCCGAACAGTGAGCTTGCTCAGAACAAAAGAACTGTGCTTCCTACACACACGGGCCATATCTAGTTCAACTCTGCTTAGGAAACTGACAAGAACAGTAGCTCTTCTTCTGTGCAATACACTGTGCTTGCAAAGAACAGTAGCGAGTGTTGTTTGCACTGTGTATGGCAATAGGATTGCAATAGTGACTCTTCTTACCAGAAAACAACTCTTGCTCATAGGACCAGAAACTGCATGTAATTCAAATCCATTTAGGACTGGGAAACAAACGCTAGCTCACCTTACAAGCAACACACTTTGCTTTTGAGAAAAGAGCACTCTTCTACTCTTCTGTGTTTCCTATAGGACCAGAACAGTGAGCTTGCTCAGAACAAAAGAACTGTGCTTCCTACACACACGGGCCATATCTAGTTCAACTCTGCTTAGGAAACTGACAAGAACAGTAGATCATCTTCAGTCCAATACACTGTACTTGCTGGGAACAGACGCGAGTCCTATTTGCCTTGTGTATGGCAATGGGAGCACAATAGTAATTCTTCTTCTAGAAAACAAGTCTTGCTGGTACGACCAAAAACTGCATGTGATTCAACTACATTTAGGACTGGGAAACAAACGCTAGCTCGCCTTACAAGAAACACACTCTGCTTTTGAGAAAAGAGCACTCTTCTACTCTACTGTGTTTCCTATAGGGCCAAAACAGTGAGCTTGCTCAGAACAAAAGAACTGTGCTTCCTACACACACGGGCCCTATCTAATTCAACTCTGCTTAGGAAACTGACAAGAACAGTAGATCCTCTTCAGTCCAATACACTGTACTTGCTGGGAACATACGCCAGTGCTATTTGCCCTGTGTATGTCAATGGGAGCGCAATAGTGACTCTTCTTACCAGAAAACAACTCTTGCTCCTAGGATCAGAAACTGCATGTGATTCAATTCCATTTAGGAGTGGGAAACAAATGCTAGCTCGCCTTACAAGAAACACACTCTGCTTTTGAGAAAGGAGCACTCTTCTACTCTACTGTGTTTCCTATGGGGTCCGAACAGTGAGCTTGCTCAGAAAAAAAAAACTGTGCTTCCTACACACACGGGCCATATCTATTTCAACTCTGCTTAGGAAACTGACAAGAAAAGTAGCTCCTCTTCTGTCCAATACACTGTACTTGCAAAGAACAGTAGCGAGTGTTGTTTGTACTGTGTATGGCAATAGGAGCGCAATAGTGACTCTTCTTACCAGAAAACAACTCTTGCTCATAGGACAAGAAACTGCATGTAATTCAACTCCATTTAGGACTGGGAAACAAACGCTAGCTCACCTTACCAGAAACACACTCTGCTTTTGAGAAAAGAGCACTCATCTACTCTTCTGTGTTTCCTATAGGACCAAAACAGTGAGCTTGCTCAGAAAAAAACAACTGTGCTTCCTACACACACGGGCCATATCTCATTCAACTCTGCTTAAAAAATTGACAAGAACAGTAGCTCCTCTTAAGTCCAATACACTGTACTTGCTGGGAACAGACGTGAGTGCTATTTGCACTGTTTATGGCAAAGGGAGCAAAATAGTGACTTTCCTTACCAGAAAACATCCCTTGCTCGTAGGACCAGAAACTCCTTGTGATTCAACTCCATTTAGGACTGGGAAACAAACGCTAGCTCGCCTTACAAGAAACACACTCTGCTTTTGAGAAAAGAGCACTCTTCTATTCTACTGTGTTTCCTATGGGGTCTGAACAGTGAGCTTGCTCAGAACAAAAGAACTGTGCTTCCTACACACACGGGCCATATCTAGTTCAACTCTGCTTACGAAACTGACAAGAACAGTAGATCATCTTCAGTCAAATACACTGTACATGCTGGGAACAGACGCCAGTGCTATTTGCCCTGTGTATGACAATGGGAGGGCAACAGTGACTCTTCTTACCAGAAAACAACTCTTGCTCGTAGGACCAGAAACTGCATGTGATTCAACTCCATTTAGGACTGGGAAACAAACGCTAGCTCGCCTTCCAAGAAACACACTCTTCTTTTGAGAAAAGAGCACTATTCTACTCTACTTTGTTTCCCATGGGGTCCGAACAGTGAGCTTGCTCAGAACAAAAGAACTGTGCTTCCTACATACACGGGCCATATCTAGTTCAACTCTGCTTATGAAACTGACAAGAATAGTAGCTCCTGTTCTGTCCAATACACTGTACTTGCAAAGAACAGTAGCAAGTGTTGTTTGCACTGTGTATGGCAATAGGAGCGCAATAGTGACTCTTCTTACCAGAAAACAACTCTTGCTCATAGGACAAGAAAGTGAATGTAATTCAACTCCATTTAAAACTGGGAAAAAAACGCTTGCTCAACTTACAAGAAACACACTATGCTTTTGAGAAAAGAGCACTCTTCTATTCTACTGTGTTTACTATGGTGGCTGAAAATTGAGCTTGCTCAGAAGAAAAGAACTGTGCTTCACACACACCGGCCATATCTAGTTCAACTCTACTTAGGAAACTGACAAGAACAGTAGCTCCTCTTCTGTCGAATACACTGTACTTTCTGGGAACAGACGTGAGTGCTATTTGCACTGTTTATTGCAAAGGGAGCACAATAGTTACTTTCCTTACCAGAAAACTTCCCTTGCTCGTAGGACCAGAAACTGCATGTGATTCAACTCCATTTTGGACTGGGAAACAAACGCTAGCTCGCCTTACAAGAAACACACTCTGCTTTTGAGAAAAGAGCACTCATCTATTCTACTGTGTTTCCTATGGGGTCCGAACAGTGACCTTGCTCAGAACAAAAGAACTGTGCTTCCTACACACACGGGCCATATCTAGTTCAACTCTGCTTAGGAAACTGACAAGAACAGTAGATCATCTTCAGTCCAATACACTGTACATGCTGGGAACAGACGCCAGTGCTATTTGCCCTGTGTATGACAATGGGAGCGCAATAGTGACTCTTCTTACCAGAAAACAACTCTTGCTCGTAGGACCAGAAACTGCATGGGATTCAACTCCATTTAGGACTGGGAAACAAACGCTAGCTCGCCTTACAAGAAACACACTCTGCTTTTGAGTAAAGAGCACTCTTCTATTCTACGGTGTTTCCTATGGGGTCCGAACAGTGAGCTTGCTCAGAACAAAGAAATGTGCTTCCTACACACACGGGCCATATCTAGTTCAAGTCTGCTTAGGAAACTGACAAGAGCAGTAGCTCCTCTTCAGTCCAATACACTGTACTTGCTGGGAACAGACGCGAGTGCTATTTGCACTGTGTATGGCAAAGGGAACACAATAGTAACTGTCCTTTCCAGAAAACAACTCTTGCTCGTAGGACCAGAAACTGCATGTGATTCAACTCCATTTAGGACTGGGAAAGAAATGCAAGCTCGCCTTCCAAGAAACACTCTCTGCTTTTGAGAAAAGAGCACTCTTCTACTCTACTGTGTTTCCTATAGGCCAGAAGAATGAGCTAGCTCAGAACAAAAGAACTGTGCTTCCTACACACACGGGCCATATCTAGTTCAACTCTGCTTAGGAAACTGACAAGAACAGTAGATCCTCTTCAGTCCAATACACTTTACATGCTGGGAACAGACGCCAGTGCTATTTGCCCTGTGTATGACAATGGGAGCGCAATAGTGACTCTTCTTACCAGAAAACAACTCTTGCTTGTATGACCAAAAACTGCTTGTAATACAACTCCATTTTTGACTGAGAAACATACACTATCTCGCCTTACAAGAAACACATTCTGGGTTGGAGAAAAAATAACTCTTCTACTCTACTGTGTTTCCTATATTGCCAGAACAGTGAGTTTTCTTAGAACAAAAGAACTGTGCTTCCTACACAAACGGGCCATATCTAGTTCAACTCTGCTTAGGAAACTGACAAGAACAGTAGATCCTCTTCAGTCCAATACATTGTACTTGCTGGGAACAGACGTGAGTGCTATTTGCAGTGTATGAGGCAATTGAAGCACAATACTGAATCTTCTTACGAGAAAACAACTCTTGCTCTTAGGACCAGAAACTGCATGGGATTCAACTCCATTTCGGACTTGGAAACAAACGCTAGCTCGCCTTACAAGAAACACACTCTGCTTTTGAGAAAAGAGCACTCTTCTACTCTACGGTGTTTCCTATGGGGTCTGAACAGTGAGCTTGCTCAGAAAAAAAGAACTGTGCTTCCTACACAAACGGCCTTATCTAGTTCAATTCTGCTCGGGACACTGACAAGAAGAGTAGATCCTCTTCATTCCAATACACTGTACATGCTGGGAATAGACGTCAGTGCTATTTGCCCTGTGCTTGACAATGGGAGCGCAACCATGACTCTTCTTACCAGAAAACAACTCTTGCTCGTAGGACCAGAAACTGCATGTGATTCAACTCCATTTAGGCCTGCGAAACAAACGTTAGCTCGCCCTACAGGAAACACACTCTGCTTTTGAGAAAAGAGCACTCTTCTACTCTATTGTGTTTCCTATAGGGCCAAAACAGTGAGCTTGCTGAGAACAAAAGAACTGTGCTTCCTACACACACGGGCCATATCTAGTTCAATTCTGCTTAGGAAATTGACAAGAACAGTAGCTCATCTTCAGTCCAATACACTGTACTTGCTGCGAACAGACATGAGTGCTATTTGCACTGTGTATGGCAATGGGAGCACAATAGTGACTCTTCTTACCAGAAAACAACTCTTGCTCGTAGGACCAAAAACTGCTTGTGATTCAACTCAATTTTGGACTGGGAAACAAACACTATCTCGTCTTACAAAAAACACACTCTGGTTTGGAGAAAAAATAACTCTTCTACTCTACTGTGTTTCCTATATTGCCAGAACAGTGAGTTTTCTCAGAACAAAAGAACTGTGCTTCCTACACAAACGGGCCATATCTAGTTCAACTCTGCTTAGGAAACTGACAAGAACAGTAGATCCTCTTCAGTCCAATACATTGTACTTGCTGGGAACAGACGCGAGTGCTATTTGCAGTGTATGTGGCAATTGGAGCACAATACTGAATCTTCTTACCAGAAAACAACTCTTGCTCTTAGGACCAGAAACTGCATGGGATTCAACTCCATTTCAGACTTGGAAACAAACGCTAGCTCGCCTTACAAGAAACACCCTCTGCTTTTGAGAAAAGAGCACTCTTCTACTTTACGGTGTTTCCTATGGGGTCTGAACAGTGAGCTTGCTCAGAAAAAAAGAACTGTGCTTCCTACACAAAAGGCCTTATCTAGTTCAATTCTGCTCGGGAAACTGACAAGAACAGTAGATCCTCTTCATTCCAATACACTGTACATGCTGGGAATAGACGCCAGTGCTATTTGCCCTGTGTTTGACAATGGGAGCGCAACAGTGACTCTTCTTACCAGAAAACAACTCTTGCTCATAGGACCAGAAACCGCATGTGATTCAACTCCATTTAGGACTGGGAAACAAACGCTAGCTCGCCTTACAAGAAACACACTCTGCTTTTGAGAAAAGAGCACTCTTCTACTCTACTGTATTTCCTATAGGGCCAGAATAGTGAGCTTGCTAAGAACAAACGAACTGTGCTTCCTACACACACGGGCTATATCTAGTTCAACTCTGCTTAGGAAACTGACAAGAACAGTTGGTCCTCTTCAGTCCAACACACTGTACATGCTGGGAACAGACGCCAGTGGTATTTGCCCTGTGTATGATAATGGGAGCGCAATAGAGACTCTTCTTACCAGAAAACAACTCTTGCTCATAGGACCCGAAACTGCATGGGATTCAACTCCATTTCGGACTGGGAAACAAACGCTAGCTTGCCTTACAAGAAACACACTCTGCTTTTGAGAAAAGAGCACTCTTCTACTCTATTGTGTTTCCTATAGGGCCAAAAGAGTGAGCTTGCTCAGAACAAAAGAACTGTGCTTCCTACACACACGGTCATATCTAGTTCAATTCTGCTTAAAAAACTTACAAGAATAGTAGATCCTCTTCAGTCCAATACACTGTACATGCTGGGAACAGACGCGAGTGCTATTTGCCCTGTGTATGACAATGGGAGCGCAATAGTGACTCTTCTTACCAGAAAACAACTCTTGCTCGTAGGACCAGAAACTGCATGGGATTCAACTCCATTTCTGACTGGGAAACAAACATTATCTCGCCTTACAAGAACCACAATCTGCTTTTGAGAAAAGAGCACTCTTCTACTCTACAGTGTTTCCTATGGGATCCGAACAGTGAGCTTGCTGAGAACAAAAGAACTATGCTTCCTACACACACGGGCTATATCTAGTTCAATTCTGCTTAGGAAATTGACAAGAACAGTAGCTCATCTTCAGTCCAATACACTGTACTTGCTGCTAACAGACATGAGTGCTATTTGAACTGTGTATGGCAATGGGAGCGTAATAGTGACTCTTCTTACCAGAAAACAACTCTTGCTTGTAGGACCAAAAACTGCTTGTGATTCAACTCCATTTTTGACTGGGAAACAAACACTATCTTGCCTTACAAGAAACACATTCTGGTTTGGAGAAAAAAATAACTCTTCTACTCTACTGTGTTTCCTATATTGCCAGAACAGTGAGTTTTCTTAGAACAAAAGAACTGTGCTTCCTACACAAACGGGCCATATCTAGTTCAACTCTGCTTAGGAAACTGACAAGAACAGTAGATCCTCTTCAGTCCAATACATTGTACTTGCTGGGAACAGACGCGAGTGCTATTTGCAGTGTATGTGGCAATTGGAGCACAATACTGAATCTTCTTACAAGAAAACAACTCTTGCTCTTAGGACCAGAAACTGCATGGGATTCAACTCCATTTCAGACTTGGAAACAAACGCTAGCTCGCCTTACAAGAAACAAACTCTGCTTTTGAGAAAAGAGCACTCTTCTACTCTACAGTGTTTCCTATGGGTTCTGAACAGTGAGCTTGCTGAGAACAAAAGAACTGTGCTTCCTACACACACGGGCCATATCTAGTTCAATTCTGCTTAGGAAATTGACAAGAACAGTAGCTCATCTTCAGTCCAATACACTGTACTTGCTGCGAACAGACATGAGTGCTATTTGCACTGTGTATGGCAATGGGAGCGTAATAGTGACTCTTCTTACCAGAAAACAACTCTTGCTTGTAGGACCAAAAACTGCTTGTGATTCAACTCCATTTTTGACTGGGAAACAAACACTATCTCGCCTTACAAGAAACACATTCTGGTTTGGAGAAAAAATAACTCTTCTACTCTACTGTGTTTCCTATATTGCCAGAACAGTGAGTTTTCTTAGAACAAAAGAACTGTGCTTCCTACACAAACGGGCCATATCTAGTTCAACTCTGCTTAGGAAACTGACAAGAACAGTAGATCCTCTTCAGTCCAATACATTGTACTTGCTGGGAATAGACGCGAGTGCTATTTGCAGTGTATGTGGCAATTGGAGCACAATACTGAATCTTCTTACCAGAAAACAACTCTTGCTCTTAGGACCAGAAACTGCATGGGATTCAACTCCATTTCAGACTTGGAAACAAACGCTAGCTCGCCTTACAAGAAACACACTCTGCTTTTGAGAAAAGAGCACTCTTCTACTCTACAGTGTTTCCTATGGGTTCTGAACAGTGAGCTTGCTGAGAACAAAGAACTGTGCTTCCTACACACACGGGCCATATCTAGTTCAATTCTGCTTAGGAAATTGACAAGAACAGTAGCTCATCTTCAGTCCAATACACTGTACTTGCTGCGAACAGACGTGAGTGCTATTTTTACTGTGTATGGCAATGGGAGCGCAATAGTGACTCTTCTTACCAGAAAACAAATCTTGCTCGTAGGACAAAAAACTGCTTGTGATTCAACTCCATTTTGGACTGGGAAACAAACACTATCTCGCCTTACAAGAAACACACTCTGGGTTTGAGAAAAGATAACACTTCTACTCTACTGTGTTTCCTATATTGCCAGAACAGTGAGTTTTCTCAGAACAAAAGAACTGTGCATCCTACACAAACGGGCCATATCTAGTTCAACTCTGCTTAGGAAACTGACAAGAACATTAGCTCCTCTTCAGTCCAATACACTGTACTTGCTGGGAACAGACGCGCGTGCTATTTGCAGTGTATGTGGCAATTGGAGCACAATACTGAATCTTCTTACCAGAAAACAACTCTTGCTCTTAGGACCAGAAACTGCATGGAATTCAACTCCATTTCGGACTTGGAAACAAACGCTAGCTCACCTTACAAGAAACACACTCTGCTTTTGAGAGAAGAGCACTATTCTACTCTACGGTGTTTTCTATGTGGTCTGAACAGTGAGCTTGCTCAGAAAAAAAGAACTGTGCTTCCTACACAAACGGCATTATCTAGTTCAATTCTGCTCGGGAAACTGACAAGAACAGTAGATCCTCTTCATTCCAATACACTGTACATGCTGGGAATAGACGCCAGTGCTATTTGCCCTGTGTTTGACAATGGGAGCGCAACAGTGACTCTTCTTACCAGAAAACAACTCTTGCTCGTAGGACCAGAAACTGCATGTGATTCAACTCCATTTAGGACTGGGAAACAAACGCTAGCTCGCCTTACAAGAAACACACTCCCCTTTTGAGAAAAGAGCACTCTTCTACTGTACACTGTTTCCTATGGGATCCGACCAGTGAGCTTGCTGAGAACAAAAGAACTGTGCTTCCTACACACACGGGCCATATCTAGTTCAATTCTGCTTAGGAAATTGACAAGAACAGTAGATCCTCTTCAGTCCAATACACTGTACTTGCTGGGAACAGACTCGAGTGCTATTTGCACTGTATATGCCAATGGGAGCCCAATAGAGACTCTTCTTACCAGAAAACAACTCTTGCTCGTAGGACCAGAAACTGCATGGGATTCAACTCCATTTAGGACTGGGAAACAAACGCTAGCTTGCCGTACAAGATAAACACTCTGCTTTTGAGAAAAGAGCACTCTTCTACTCTAAGGTGTTTCCTATGGGGTCCGAAAAGTGAGCTTGCTCAGAACAAAAGAACTGTGCTTCCTACACACAGGGGCCATATCCAGTTTATTCTGCTTAGCAAACTGACAAGAACAGTAGCTCATCTTCAGTCCAATACACTGTACTTCCTGCGAACAGACGTGAGTGCTATTTGCACTGTGTATGGCAATGGGAGCCCAATAGTGACTCTTCTTACCAGAAAACAACTCTTGCTCATAGGACCAGAAACTGCATGGGATTCAACTCCATTTAGGACTGCGAAACAAACGCTAGCTCTCCTTACAAGAAACACACTCTGCTTTTGAGAAAAGAGGACTCTTCTACTCTACAGTGTTTCCTATGGGGTCCGAACAGTGAGCTTGCTCAGAACAAAAGAACTGTGCTTCCTACACACACGGGCAATATCTAGTTCAACTCCACTGGAAACTGACAAGAACAGTAGCTCCTCTTCAGTCCAATACACTGTACTTAATGGGAACAGACGCGAGTGCTATTTGCACTGTGTATGGCAATGGGAGCACAATAGTGACTTTCCTACCAGAAAACAACTCTTGCTCATGGGACCAAAAACTGCTTGTGATTCAACTCCATTTTGGACTGGGAAACAAACACTATCTCGCCTTACAAGAAACACACTCTGGTTTTGAGAAAAGATCACTCTTCTACTCTACTGTGTTTCCTATATTGCCAGAACAGTGAGCTTTCTCAGAACAAAAGAACTGTGCTTCCTACACAAACGGGCCATATCTAGTTCAACTGTGCTTAGGAAACTGACAAGAACAGTAGCTCCTCTTCAGTCCAATACACTGTACTTGCTGGGAATAGACGCGAGTGCTATTTGCAGTGTATGTGGCAATTGGAGCACAATACTGAATCTTCTTACCAGAAAACAACTCTTGCTCTTAGGACCAGAAACTGCATGGGATTCAACTCCATTTCGGACTTGGAAACAAACGCTAGCTCGCCTTACAAGAAACACACTCTTCTTTTGAGAAAAGAGCACTCTTCTACTCTACGGTGTTTCCTATATTGCCAGAACAGTGAGCTTTCTCAGAACAAAAGAACTGTGCATCCTACACAAACGGGCCATATCTAGTTCAACTCTGCTTAGGAAACTGACAAGAACATTAGCTCCTCTTCAGTCCAATACACTGTACTTGCTGGGAGCAGACGCGAGTGCAATTTGCACTGTGTATGGCAATGGTAGCACAATAGTGACTCTTCTTACCAGAAAACAACTCTTGCTCGTAGGACCACAAACTGCATGGGATTCAACTCCATTATGGACTGGGAAACAAACGCTAGCTCGCCTTACAAGAAACACACTCTGCTTTTGAGAAAAGAGCACTCTTCTACTCTTCTGTGTTTCCTATAGGGCCAGAAGAGTGAGCTTGCTCTGAAAAAATGATGTGTGCTTCCTTAACACACGGGCCATATATAGTTCAACTCTGCTTAGGAAACTGACAAGAACAGTAGCTCCTCTTCAGTCTAATACACTGTACTTGCTGGGAACAGACGCGAGTGCTATTTGCCCTGTGTATTTCAATGGGAGTGCAATAGTGACTCTCCTTACCAGAAAACAACTCTTGCTTGTAGGACCAGAAACTGCATGTGATTCAAATCCTTTAGGACTTGGAAACAAACGCTAGCTTGCCTTAGGAGAAACACACTCTGCTTTTGAGAAAAGAGCACTCTTCTACTCTACTGTGTTTCCTATAGGGCCAGAACAGTGAGCTTTCAGAACAAAAGAACTGTGCTTCATACACACACAGGCCATATCTAGTTCAACTCTGCTTAGGAAACTGACAAGAACAGTAGATCCTCTTCTGTCCAATACACTGTACTTTCTGGGAACAGACACGAGTGCTATTTGCACTGTGTATGGCAATGGTAGCACAATAGTGACTCTTCTTACCAGAAAAATCTCTTGCTCTTAGGACCTGAAACTGCATGTGATTCAACTCCATTTAGGACTGCAAAACAAACGCTAGCTCGCCTTACAAGAAACACACTCTGCTTTTGAGAACAGAGCACTCTTCTACTCTACAGTGTTTCCTATGGGGTCTGAACAGTGAGCTTGCTCAGAACAAAAGAACTGTGCTTCCTACACACACGGGCCATATCTAGTTCAACTCTGCTTAGGAAACTGACAAGGACAGTATCTCCTCTTCTGTCCAATACACTGTACTTGCAAAGAACAGTAGCAAGTGTTGTTTGCACTGTGTATGGCAATAGGAGCGCAATAGTGACTCTTCTTACCAGAAAACAACTCTTGCTCATAGGACAAGAAACTGCATGTAATTCAACTACATTTAGGACTGGGAAACAAACGCTAGCTCACCTTGCAAGAAACACACTCTGCTTTTGAGAAAAGAGCACTCATCTACTTTACTGTGTTCCTTTACGGCCAGAACAGTGAGCTTGCTCAAAACAAAAGAACTGTGCTTCCTACACACACGGGCTATATCTAGTTCAACTCTGCTTAGGAAACTGACAAGAACAGTATCTCCTCTTCTGTCCAATACACTGTACTTGCTGGGAACAGACGCGAGTGCTATTTGCACTGTGTATGGCAATGGTAGAAAAATAGTGACTCTTCTTACTAGAAAAGAACTCTTGCTCGTAGGACCAGAAACTGCATGTGATTCAACTCAATTTAGGACTGGGAAACAAACGCTAGCTCACCTTACAAAAACCACACTCTGCTTCTGAGAAAAGAGCACTCTTCTACTCTTCTGTGTTTCCTATAGGGCCAGAAGAGTGAGCTTGCTCAGAACAAAAGAACTGTGCTTCATATACACACGAGCCATATCTAGTTCAACTCTGCTTAGGAAACTGACAAGAACAGTAGCTCCTCTTCAGTCCAATACACTGTAATTGCTGGGAACAGACGTGAGTGCTATTTGCACTGTTTATCGCAAAGGGAGCACAATAGTGACTTTCCTTACAGAATACATCTTTTGCTCGTAGGACCAGAAACTGCATGTGATTCAACTCCATTTTGGACTGAGAAACAAACGCTAGCTCGCCTTACAAGAAACACACTCTGCTTTTGAGAAAAGAGCACTCTTCTACTCTACTGTGTTTCCTATAGTGCCATAACAGTGAGCTTGCTCAGAACAAAAGAACTGTGCTTCCTACACACACGGGCCATATCTAGTTCAACTCTGCTTAGGAAACTGACAAGAGCAGTAGATCATCTTCAGTCCAATACACTGCACTTGCTGGGAACAGACGCGAGTGCTATTTGCCCTGTGTATGACAATGGGAGCGCAATAGTGACTCTTCTTACCAGAAAACAACTCTTGTTCATAGGACCAGAAACTGCATGTGACTCAACTAGATTTAGGACGGGAAAAAAACGCTGGCTCACCTTACAAGAAACACTCTCTGCTTTTGAGAAAAGAGCACTCTTCTACTCTACTGTGTTTCCTATAGGGCCAGAATAGTGAGCTTGCTCAGAACAAAAGAACTGTGCATCCTACACACACTGGCTATATCTAGTTCAACTCTGCTAAGGAAACTGACAAGAACAGTTGGTCCACTTCAGTCCAATACACTGTACTTGCTGGGAACAGACGCAGTGCTATTTGCCCTGTGTATGACAATGGGAGCTCAATAGTGACTCTTCTTAGCAGAAAAATCTCTTGCTCGTAGGACCTGAAACTGCATGTGATTCAACTCCATTTAGGTCTGGGAAACAAACACTAGGTCGCCTTACAAGAAAAACACTCTGCTTTTGAAAAAAGATCACTCTTCTGCTCTACTGTGTTTCCTATCAAGACAGAACAGTGAGCTTGCTCAGAACAAAAGAACTGTGCTTCCTACACACATGGGTCATATCTAGTTCAATTCTGCTTAGGAAACTGACAAGAACAGTATATCCTCTTCAGTACAATACACTGTACATGCTGGGAACAGACGCCAGTGCTATTTGTAATGTGTATGACAATGGGAGCGCAATAGTGACTCTTCTTACCAGAAAACACCTCTTGCTCTTAGGACCAGAAACTGCATGGGATTCAACTCCATTTCAGACTGGGAAACAAATGCTAGCTCGACTTACAAGAACCACACTCTGCTTTTGAGAAAAGAGCCCTCTTCTACTCTAAAGTGTTTCCTATGGGGTCCTAACAGTGAGCTTGCTCTGAACAAAAGAACTGTGCTTCCTACACACACGAACCATATCTAGTTCAACTCCGCTTAGGAAACTGACAAGAACAGTAGCTCCTCTTCAGTCCAATACACTGTACTTCCTGGGAACAGATGCGAGTGCTATTTGCACTGTTTATGGCAATGGGAGTGTAATAGTGACTCTTCTTACCAGAAAACACCTCTTGCTCTTAGGACCAGAAACTGCATGGGATTCAACTCCATTTCGGACTGGGAAACAAACGCTAGCTCGCCTTACAAGAAACACACTCTGCTTTTGAGAAAAGAGCACTCTTCTACTCTACTGTGTTTACTATAGGGCCAGAATAGTGAGCTTGCTCAGAACAAAAGAACTGTGCTTCATACACACACGGGCCATATCTAGTTCAACTCTGCTTAGGAAATTGACAAGTACAGTTGGTCCTCCTCAGTCCAATACACTGTACATGCTGGGAACAGACGCAGTGATATTTGCCCTGTGTATGATAATGGGAGCACAATAGTGACTCTTCTTACAAGAAACCAACTCTTGCTCGTAGGACCATAAACTGCATGTGATTCAAATCCATTTAGAACTGGGAAACAAACGCTAGCTAACCTTACAAGAAACAGACTCTGCTTTTGAGAAAAGAGCACTCTTCTACTCAACTGTGTTTCCTATAGTGTCCGAACAGTGAGCTTGCTCCGAACAAAAGAACTGGGCTTCCTACACACACGGGCCATATCTAGTTCAACTCTGCTTAGGAAAGTGACAAGAACAGTAGATCCTCTTCAGTCCAGTATACTGTACTTGCTGGGAACAGACGCGAGTGCTATTTGCACTGTGTATGGCAATGGGAGCACAATAGTGAGTCTTCTAAGCAGAAAACAACTCTTGCACTTAGGCCCAAAAACTGCATGTGATTCAACTCCATTTAGGACTGGGAAACAAACGCTAGCTCGCCTTACAAGAAACACACTCTGCTTTTGAGAAAAGAGCACTCTTCTACTCTACTGTGTTTCCTATAGGGCCAGAATAGTGAGCGTGCTCAGAACAAAAGAAATGTGTTTCCTACACACACGGGCCTTATCTAGATCAATTTTGCTTAGGAAACTGACAAGGATAGTAGATCCTCTTCAGTCCAATACACTGTACATGCTCGGAACAGACGCCAGTGCTATTTGCCCTGTGTATGACAATGGGAGCACAATAGTGACTTTCTAACCAGAAAACAACTCTTGCTCATGGGACCAGAAACTGCATGTGATTCAACTCCATTTAGGACTGAAAAACAAACACTAGCACGTCTTACAAGAAAAACACTCTACTTGTGAAATGGACACTCTTCTACTATAATGTGTTTACGATAGGGCCAAAACAGTGAGCTTGCTCAGAAAAAAAGAACTGTGCATCCTACACACACGGTCATATCTAGTTCAATTCTGCTTAAAAAACTGACAAGAATAGTAGATCCTCTTCAGTCCAATACACTGTACTTGCTTGGAACAGATGCGAGTGCTATTTGCCCTGTGTATGACAATATGAGCGCAATAGTGACTGTTCTTAGCAGAAAACAACTCTTGCTCATAGGACAAGAAACTGCATGTGATTCAACTCGATTTAGGACTGCGAAACAAACGCTAGCTCGCCTTACAAGAATCACACTCTTTTTGAGAAAAAAGCCCTCTTCTACTCTAAAGTGTTTCCTATGGGGTCCGAACAGTGAGCTTGCTCAGAGCAAAAGAACTGTGTTTCCTACACACACGGGCCATATCTAGTTCAACTCTACCTAGGAAACTGACAAGAACAGTAGCTCCTCTTCAGTCCAATACACTGTACTTAATGGGAACAGACGCGAGTGCTATTTGCACTGTGTGGCAATGGGAGCACAATAGTGACTTTCCTTACCAGAAAACAACTCTCGCTCGTAGGACCAAAAACTGCATGTGATTCAACTCCATTTAGGACTGCGAAACAAACGCTAGCTCGCCTTACAAGAAACACACTCTGCTTATGATAAAAGAGCACTCTTCTACTCTTCTGTGTTTCCTTTAAGTTCCAAACAGTGAGCTTGCTCAGAATAAAAGAACTGTGCTTCCTAAACACACGGGCTATATCTAGTTCAACTCTGCTTAGGAAACTGACAAGAACAGTAGCTCCTATTCAGTCCAATGCACTGTACTTGCTGGGAACAGACGCCAGTTCTATTTGCCCTGTGTATGACAATGGGAGCTCAATAGTGTCTCTTCTTACCAGAAAACAACTCTTGCTCCTAGGACCAGAAACTGCATGTGATTCAACTCCATTTAGGACTGCAAAACAAACGCTAGCTCGCCTTACAAGAAACACACTCTGCTTTTGAGAAAAGAGCACTCTTCTACTCTACAGTGTTTCCTATGTGGTTTGAACAGTGAGGTTGCTCAGAACAAAAGAACTGTGCTTCCTACACACACGGGCCATATCTGTTCAACTCTATTTAGGAACCTGACAAGAACAGTAGCTCCACTTCAGTCCAATACACTGTACTTAATGGGAACAGACGTGAGTGCTATTTGCACTGTGTATGGCAATGGGAGCACAATAGTGACTTTCCTTACCAGAAAACAACTCTTGCTCGTAGGACCAAAAACGGCATGTGTTTCAACTCCTTTTAGGACTGGGAAACAAACACTAGCTCGCCTTACAAAAAACACACTCTGCTTTTGAGAAAAGATCACTGTTCTACTCTACTGTGTTTCCTATAGGGCCAGAACAGTGAGCTTGCTCAGAACAAAAGAACTGTGCTTCCTACACACACGGCCATATCTAGTTCAATTCTGCTTAGGAAACTGACAAGAACAGTAGATACTCTTCAGTCCAATACACTGTACATGCTGGGATCAGAGGCCAGCATATTTGTAATGTGTATGTCAATGGGAGTGGAATAGTGACTCTTCTTATCAGAAAACAACTCTTGCTCGTAGGACCAGCAACTGCATGTGATTCAACTCCATTTAGGACTGGGAAACAAACACTAGGTCGCCTTACAAGAAAAACACTCTGCTTTTGAAAAAAGATCACTCTTCTGCTCTACTGTGTTTCCTATCGGGACAGAACAGTGAGCTTGCTCAGAACAAAAGAACTGTGCTTCCTACACAAACGGCATTATCTAGTTCAATTCTGCTTGGGAAACTGACAAGAACAGTAGATCCTCTTCATTCCAATACACTGTACATGCTGGGAATAGACGCCAGTGCTATTTGCCCTGTGTTTGACAATGGGATCGCAACAGTGACTCTTCTTACCAGAAAACAACTCTTGCTCATAGGACCAGAAACTGCATGTGATTCAACTCCATTTAGGACTGGGAAACAAACGCTAGCTCGCCTTACAAGAAACACACTCTGCTTTTGAGAAAAGAGCACTCTTCTACTCTATTGTGTTTCCTATAGGGCCAAAACAGTGAGCTTGCTCAGAACAAAAGAACTGTGCTTCCTACACACACGGGCCATATCTAGTTCAATTCTGCTTAGGAAATTGACAAGAACAGTAGCTCATCTTCAGTCCAAAACACTGTACTTGCTGCGAACAGACATGAGTGCTATTTGCACTGTGTATGGCAATGGGAGCGCAATAGTGACTCTTCTTACCAGAAAACAACTCTTGCTCGTAGGACCAAAAACTGCTTGTGATTCAACTCAATTTTTGACTGGGAAACAAACACTATCTCGCCTTACAAGAAACACACTCTGGTTTGGAGAAAAAATAACTTTTCTACTCTACTGTGTTTCCTATATTTCCAGAACAGTGAGTTTTCTCAGAACAAAAGAACTGTGCTTCCTACACAAACGGGCCATATCTAGTTCAACTCTGCTTAGGAAACTGACAAGAACAGTAGCTCCTCTTCAGTCCAATACATTGTACTTGCTGGGAACAGACGCGAGTGCTATTTGCAGTGTATGTGGCAATTGGAGCACAATACTGAATCTTCTTACCAGAAAACAACTCTTGCTCTTAGGACCAGAAACTGCATGGGATTCAACTCCATTTCGGACTTGGAAACAAAGGCTAGCTCGCCTTACAAGAAACACACTCTGCTTTTGAGAAAAGAGCACTCTTCTACTCTACGGTGTTTCCTATGGGGTCTGAACAGTGAGCTTGCTCAGAAAAAAAGAACTGTGCTTCCTACACAAACGGCCTTATCTAGTTCAATTCTGCTCGGGAAACTGACAAGAACAGTAGCTCCTCTTCATTCCAATACACTGTACATGCTGGGAATAGACGCCAGTGCTATTTGCCCTGTGTTTGACAATGGGAGCGCAACCATGACTCTTCTTACCAGAAAACAACTCTTGCTCGTAGGACCAGAAACTGCATGTGATTCAACTCCATTTAGGACTGGGAAACAAACTCTATCTCGCCTTACAAGAAACACACTCTGCTTTTGAGAAAAGAGCACTCTTCTACTCTATTGTGTTTCCTATAGGGCAAAAACAGTGAGCTTGCTCAGAACAAAAGAACCGTGCTTCCTACACACACGGTCATATCTAGTTCAATTCTGCTTAAAAAACTGACAAGAATAGTAGATCCTCTTCATTCCAATACACTGTACTTGCTGGGAACAAACACGAGTGCTATTTGCCCTGTGTATGACAATGGGAGCGCAATAGTGACTCTTCTTACCAGAAAACAACTCTTGCTCGTAGGACCAGAAACTGCATGGGATTCAACTCCATTTCGGACTGGGAAACAAACACTAGCTCGACTTACAAGAAACACACTCTGCTTTTGAGAAAAGAGCACTCTTCTACTCTACAGTTTTTCCTATGGGATCCGAACAGTGAGCTTGCTGAGAACAAAAGAACTGTGCTTCCTACACACACGGGCCATATCTAGTTCAATTCTGCTTAGGAAATTGACAAGAACAGTAGTACCTATTCAGTCCAATACACTGTACTTGCTGGGAACCGACGCGAGTGCTATTTGCACTGTATATGCCAATGGGAGCCCAATAGTGACTCTTCTTACCAGAAAACAACTCTTGCTCGTAGGACCAGAAACTGCATGGGATTCAACTCCATTTAGGACTGGAAAACAAACGCTAGCTCACCTTACAAGAAACACATTCTGCTTTTGAGAAAAGAGCACTCTTCTACTCTACTGTGTTTCCTATAGGGCCAAAATAGTGAGCTTGCTCAGAACAAAAGAACTGTGTTTCCTACACACACGGGCCATATCTAGATCAATTCTGCTTAGGAAACTGACAAGGACAGTAGATCCTCTTCAGTCCAATACACTGTACATGCTCGGAACAGACGCCAGTGCTATTTGCCCTGTGTATGACAATGGGAGCACAATAGTGACTCTTCTTACCAGAAAACAAATCTTGCTTGTAGGACCAGAAACTGCATGTGATTCAACTCCATTTAGGACTGAAAAACAAACACTAGCACGCCTTACAAGAAACACACTCTGCTTTTGAGAAAAGAGCACTCTTCTACTCTACTGTGTTTCCTATGGTGTCTGAACAGTGAGCTTGCTCAGAACAAAAGAACTGTGCTTCCTACACACAGGGGCCATATCTAGTTCAACTCTGCTTAGAAAACTGACAAGAACAGTAGCTCATCTTCAGTCCAATACACTGTACTTGCTGGGAACAGACCCGAGTGCTATTTGCACTGTGTATGGCAATGGGAGCGCAATATTGACTCTTCTTACCAGAAAACACCTCTTGCTCTTAGGACCAGAAACTGCATGGGATTCAACTCCATTTCAGACTGGGAAACAAACGCTAGCTCGCCTTACAAGAACCACACTCTGCTTTTGAGAAAAGAGCCCTCTTCTACTCTAAAGTGTTTCCTATGGGGTCCTAACAGTGAGCTTGCTCTGAACAAAAGAACTGTGCTTCCTACACACACGAACCATATCTAGTTCAACTCCGCTTAGGAAACTGACAAGAACAGTAGCTCCTCTTCAGTCCAATACACTGTACTTCCTGGGAACAGTCGCGAGTGCTATTTGCACTGTTTATGGCAATGGGAGCGTAATAGTGACTCTTCTTACCAGAAAACACCTCTTGCTCTTAGGACCAGAAACTGCATGGGATTCAACTCCATTTCGGACTGGGAAACAAACGCTAGCTCGCCTTACAAGAAACACACTCTGCTTTTGAGAAAAGAGCACTCTTCTACTCTACTATGTTTACTATAGGGCCAGAATAGTGAGCTTGCTCAGAACAAAAGAACTGTGCTTCATACACACACGGGCCATATCTAGTTCAACTCTGCCTAGGAAACTGACAAGTACAGTTGGTCCTCCTCAGTCCAATACACTGTACATGCTGGGAACAGACGCAGTGATATTTGCCCTGTGTATGATAATGGGAGCACAATAGTGACTCTTCTTACCAGAAAACAACTCTTGCTCGTAGGACCATAAACTGCATGTGATTCAAATCCATTTAGAACTGGGAAACAAACGCTAGCTAACCTTACAAGAAACAGACTCTGCTTTTGAGAAAAGAGCACTCTTCTACTCTACTGTGTTTCCTATAGTGTCCGAACAGTGAGCTTGCTCCGAACAAAAGAACTGTGCTTCCTACACACACGGGCCATATCTAGTTCAACTCTGCTTAGGAAACTGACAAGAACAGTAGATCCTCTTCAGTCCAGTATACTGTACTTGCTGGGAACAGACGCGAGTGCTATTTGCACTGTGTATGGCAATGGGAGCACAATAGTGAGTCTTCTAAGCAGAAAACAACTCTTGCACTTAGGCCCAAAAACTGCATGTGATTCAACTCCATTTAGGACTGGGAAACAAACGCTAGCTCGCCTTACAAGAAACACACTCTGCTTTTGAGAAAAGAGCACTCTTCTACTCTACTGTGTTTCCTATAGGGCCAGAATAGTGAGCTTGCTCAGAACAAAAGAAATGTGTTTCCTACACACACGGGCCATATCTAGATCAATTTTGCTAAGGAAACTGACAAGGACAGTAGATCCTCTTCAGTCCAATACACTGTACATGCTCGGAACAGACGCCAGTGCTATTTGCCCTGTGTATGACAATGGGAGCACAATAGTGACTCTTCTTACCAGAAAACAACTCTTGCTCATAGGACCAGAAACTGCATGTGATTCAACTCCATTTAGGACTGAAAAACAAACACTAGCACGCCTTACAAGAAACACACTCTGCTTTTGTGAAATGGACACTCTTCTACTCTAATGTGTTTACGATAGGGCCAAAACAGTGAGCTTGCTCAGAACAAAAGAACTGTGCATCCTACACACACGGTCATATCTAGTTCAATTCTGCTCGGGAAACTGACAAGAATAGTAGATCCTCTTCAGTCCAATACACTGTACTTGCTTGGAACAGATGCGAGTGCTATTTGCCCTGTGTATGACAATATGAGCGCAATAGTGACTGTTCTTAGCAGAAAACAACTCTTGCTCATAGGACAAGAAACTGCATGTGATTCAACTCGATTTAGGACTGCGAAACAAACGCTAGCTCGCCTTACAAGAAACACACTCTTTTTGAGAAAAGAGCCCTCTTCTACTCTAAAGTGTTTCCTATGGGGTCCGAACAGTGAGCTTGCTCAGAACAAAAGAACTGTGATTCCTACACACACGGGCCATATCTAGTTCAACTCTGCATAGAAACTGACAAGAATAGTAGCTCCTCTTCAGTCCAATGCACTGTACTTCCTGGGAACAGATGCGAGTGCTATTTGCACTGTGTATGGCAATGGGAGCGCAATGTGACTTTCCTTACCAGAAAACAACTCTTGCTCATGGGACCAAAAACTGCATGTGATTCAACTCCATTTAGGACTGGGAAACAAACACTAGCTCGCCTTACAAGAAACACACTCTGCTTTTGAGAAAAGAGCACTCTTCTACTCTACTGTGTTTCCTATAGGGCCAGAATAGTGAGCTTGCTCAGAAAAAAAGAACTGTGCTTCCTACACAAACGGCATTATCTAGTTCAATTCTGCTTGGGAAACTGACAAGAACAGTAGATCCTCTTCATTCCAATACACTGTACATGCTGGGAATAGACGCCAGTGCTATTTGCCCTGTGTTTGACAATCGGATCGCAACAGTGACTCTTCTTACCAGAAAACAACTCTTCCTCATAGGACCAGAAACTGCATGTGATTCAACTCCATTTAGGACTGGGAAACAAACGCTAGCTCGCCTTACAAGAAATACACTCTGCTTTTGAGAAAAGAGCACTCTTCTACTCTACTGTGTTTCCTATAGGGCCAGAATAGTGAGCTTGCTAAGAACAAAAGAACTGTGCTTCCTACACACACGGGCTATATCTAGTTCAACTCTGCTTAGGAAAGTGACAAGAACAGTTGGTCCTCTTCAGTCCAATACACTGTACTTGCTTGCGAACAGACGCGAGTGCTATTTGCACTGTGTATGGCAATGGGAGCGCAATAGTGACTCTTCTTACCAGAAAACATCTCTTGCTCGCAGGACCAAAAACTACATGTGATTCAACTCCAATTAGGACTGGGAAACAAACTCTATCTCGCCTTACAAGAAACACACTCTGCTTTTGAGAAAAGAGCACTCTTCTACTCTATTGTGTTTCCTATAGGGCCAAAACAGTGAGCTTGCTCAGAACAAAAGAACTGTGCTTCCTACACACACGGGCCATATGTAGTTCAATTCTGCTTAGGAAATTGACAAGAACAGTAGCTCATCTTCAGTCCAATACACTGTACTTGCTGCGAACAGACATGAGTGCTATTTGCACTGTGTATGGCAATGGGAGCGCAATAGTGACTCTTCTTACCAGAAAACAACTCTTGCTCGTAGGACCAAAAACTGCTTGTGATTCAACTCAATTTTTGACTGGGAAACAAACACTATCTCGCCTTACAAGAAACACACTCTGGTTTGGAGAAAAAATAACTCTTCTACTCTACTGTGTTTCCTATATTGCCAGAACAGTGAGTTTTCTCAGAACAAAAGAACTGTGCTTCCTACACAAACGGGCCATATCTAGTTCAACTCTGCTTAGGAAACTGACAAGAACAGTAGCTCCTCTTCAGTCCAATACATTGTACTTGATGGGAACAGACGCGAGTGCTATTTGCAGTCTATGTGGCAATTGGAGCACAATACTGAATCTTCTTACCAGAAAACAACTCTTGCTCTTAGGACCAGAAACTGCATGGGATTCAACTCCATTTCGGACTTGGAAACAAACGCTAGCTCGCCTTACAAGAAACACACTCTGCTTTTGAGAAAAGAGCACTCTTCTACTCTACGGTGTTTCCTATGGGGTCTGAACAGTGAGCTTGCTCAGAAAAAAAGAACTGTGCTTCCTACACAAACGGCCTTATCTAGTTCAATTCTGCTCGGGAAACTGACAAGAACAGTAGATCCTCTTCCTTCCAATACACTGTACATGCTGGGAATAGACGCCAGTGCTATTTGCCCTGTGTTTGACAATGGGAGCGCAACCATGACTCTTCTTACCAGAAACAACTCTTGCTCGTAGGACCAGAAACTGCATGTGATTCAACTCCATTTAGGACTGGGAAACAAACTCAATCTCGCCTTTCAAGAAACACACTCTGCTTTTGAGAAAAGAGCACTCTTCTACTCTACTGTGTTTCCTATGGTGTCTGAACAGTGAGCTTGCTCAGAACAAAAGACTGTGCTTCCTACACACAGGGGCCATTCTAGTTCAACTCTGCTTAGAAAACTGACAAGAATAGTAGATACTCTTCAATCCAATACAATGTACTTGCTTGGAACAGATGCCAGTGCTATTTGCCCTGTGTATGACAATATGAGCGCAATAGTGACTGTTCTTAGCAGAAAACAACTCTTGCTCGTAGGACCAGAAACTGCATGTGATTCAACTCCATTTAGGACTGCAAAACAAACGCTAGCTCGCCTTACAAGAAACACACTCTTTTTGAGAAAAGAGCCCTCTTCTACACTAAAGTGTTTCCTATGGGGTCCGAAAAGTGAGCTTGCTCAGAACAAAAGAAGTGTGCTTCCTACACACAAGGGCCATATCTAGTTCAACTCTGCTTAGGAAACTGACAAGAACAGTAGCTCCTCTTCAGTCCAATGCACTGTACTTGCTGGGAACAGATGCGAGTGCTATTTGCACTGTGTATGGCAATGGGAGCGCAATGTGACTTTCCTTACCAGAAAACAACTCTTGCTCATGGGACCAAAAACTGCATGTGATTCAACTCCATTTAGGAGTGGGAAACAAACGCTAGCTCGCCTTACAAGAAACACACTCTGCTTTTGAGAAAAGAGCATTCTTCTACTCTACGGTGTTTTCTATGGGGTCTGAACAGTGAGCTTGCTCAGAAAAAAAGAACTGTGCTACCTACACAAACGGCATTATCTAGTTTAATTCTGCACGGGAAACTGACAAGAACAGTAGATCCTCTTCATTCCAATACACTGTACATGCTGGGAATAGACGCCAGTGCTATTTGCCCTGTGTTTGACAATGGGAGCGCAACAGTGACTCTTCTTACCAGAAAACAACTCTTGCTCGTAGGACCAGAAACTGCATGTGATTCAACTCCATTTAGGACTGGGAAACAAACGCTAGCTCGCCTTACAAGAAACACACTCCCCTTTTGAGAAAAGAGCACTCTTCTACTCTACTGTGTTTCCTATAGGCCCAGAATAGTGAGCTTGCTAAGAACAAAAGAACTGTGCTTCCTACACACACGGGCTATATCTAGTTCAACTCTGCTTAGGAAACTGACAAGAACAGTTGGTCCTCTTCAGTCCAATACACTGTACATGCTGGGAACAGACGCCAGTGCTATTTGCCCTGTGTATGATAATGGGAGCGCAATAGAGACTCTTCTTACCAGAAAACAACTCTTGCTCGTAGGATCCGAAACTGCATGGGATTCAACTCCATTTCGGACAGGGAAACAAATGCTAGCTCACCTTACAAGAAACACACTCTGCTTTTGAGAAAACAGCACTCATCTACTCTACTGTGTTTCCTATGGGGTCTGAACAGTGTGCTTGCTCAGAACAAAAGAACTGTGTGCTTCCTACACACAGGGGCCATATCTAGTTCAACTCTGCTTAGGAAACTGACAAGAATAGTAGATCCTCTTCAGTCCAATACACTGTACTTGCTGGGAACAGACGCGAGTGCTATTTGCACTGTGTATGACAATGGGAGCGCAATAGTGACTCTTCTTACCAGAAAACAACTCTTGCTCGTAGGACCAGAAACTGCATGGGATTCAACTCCATTTCTGACTGGGAAACAAACACTAGCTCACCTTACAAGAAACACACTCTGCTTTTGAGAAAAGAGCACTCTTCTACTCTACAGTGTTTCCTATGGGTTCTGAACAGTGAGCTTGCTGAGAACAAAGAACTGTGCTTCCTACACACACGGGCCATATCTAGTTCAATTCTGCTTAGGAAATTGACAAGAACAGTAGCTCCTATTCAGTCCAATACACTGTACTTGCTGGGAACAGACGCGAGGGCTATTTGCACTGTATATGCCAATGGGAGCCCATTAGAGACTCTTCTTACCAGAATACAACTCTTGCTCGTAGGACCAGAAACTGCATGGGATTCAACTCCATTTCAGACTGGGAAACAAACACTAGCTCAGCTTACAAGAACCACACTCTGCTTTTGAGAAAAGAGCCCTCTTCTACTCTAAAGTGTTTCCTATGGGGTCCTAACAGTGAGCTTGCTCTGAACAAAAGAACTGTTCTTCCTACACACACGAACCATATCTAGTTCAACTCCACTTAGGAAACTGACAAGAACAGTAGCTCCTCTTCAGTCTAATACACTGTACTTCCTGGGAACAGACACGAGTTCTATTTGCACTGTTTATGGCAATGGGAGCGTAATAGTGACTCTTCTTACCAGAAAACACCTCTTGCTCTTAGGACCAGAAACTGCATGGGATTCAACTCCATTTTTGACTGGGAAACAAACGCTAGCTCGCCTTACAAGAAACACACTCTGCTTTTGAGAAAAGAGCACTCTTCTACTCTACTGTGTTTACTATAGGGCCAGAATAGTGAGCTTGCTCAGAACAAAAGAACTGTGCTTCCTACACACACGGGCCATATCTAGTTCAACTCTGCTTAGGAAACTGACAAGAACAGTAGCACCTATTCAGTCCAATACACTGTACATGCTGGGAACAGATGCAGTGATATTTGCCCTGTGTATGATAATGAGAGCATAATAGTGACTCTTCTTACCAGAAAACAACTCTTGCTCATAGGACAAGAAACTGCATGTGATTCAAATCCATTTAGAACTGGGAAACAAACGCTAGCTAACCTTACAAGAAACAGACTCTGCTTTTGAGAAAAGAGCACTCTTCTACTCTACTGTGTTTCCTATAGTGTCCGAACAGTGAGCTTGCTCCGAACAAAAGAACTGTGCTTCCTACACACACAGGCCATATCTAGTTCAACTCTGCTTAGGAAACTGACAAGAACAGTAGATCCTCTTCAGTCCAGTATACTGTACTTGCTGGGAATAGACGCCAGTGCTATTTGCACTGTGTATGGCAATGGGAGCGCAATAGTGAGTCTTCTAAGCAGAAAACAACTCTTGCACTTAGGCCCAAAAAATGCATGTGATTCAACTCCATTTAGGACTGGGAAACAAACGCCAGCTCGCCTTACAAGAAACACACTCTGCTTTTGAGAAAAGAGCACTCTTCTACTCTACTGTGTTTCCTATAGGGCCAGAATAGTGAGCTTGCTCAGAACAAAAGAAATGTGTTTCCTACACACACGGGCCATATCTAGATCAATTTTGCTTAGGAAACTGACAAGGACAGTAGATCCTCTTCAGTCCAATACACTGTACATGCTCGGAACAGACGCCAGTGCTATTTCCCTGTGTATGACAATGGGAGCACAATAGTGACTCTTCTTACCAGAAAACAACTCTTGCTCATAGGACCAGAAACTGCATGTGATTCAACTCCATTTAGGACTGAAAAACAAACACTAGCACGCCTTACAAGAAACACACTCTGTTTTTGTGAAATGGACACTCTTCTACTCTAATGTGTTTACGATAGGGCCAAAACAGTGAGCTTGCTCAGAACAAAAGAACTGTGCATCCTACACACACGGCCATATCTAGTTCAATTCTGCTTAGGAAACTGACAGGAACAGTAGATCCTCTTCAGTCCAATACACAGTACATGCTGGGAATAGACGCCAGTGCTATTTGCCCTGTGTATGACAATGGGAGCACAATAGTGACTCTTCTTACCAGAAAACAACTCTTGCTCATAGGAGCAGAAACTGCATGTGATTCAACTCCATTTAGGCCTGCGAAACAAACGTTAGCTCGCCCTACAAGAAACACACTCTGCTTTTGAGAAAAGAGCACTCTTCTACTCTACTGTGTTTCCTTTGGGGTCCAAACAGTGAGCTTGCTCAGAACAAAAGAACTGTGCTTCCTACACACACGGGCCATATCTAGTTCAACTCTGCTTAGGAAACTGACAAGAACAGTAGCTCCTCTTCAGTCCAATACACTGTACTTGCTGGGAACAGACGCGAGTGCTATTTGCCCTCTATATGGCAATGGGAACGCAATAGTGACTCTTCTTACCAGAAAACAAATCTTGCTCGTAGGACCCAAAACTACATGTGATTCAACTCCATTTAGGACTGGGAAACAAACGCTAGCTCGCCTTACAAGAAACACACTCTACTTTTGAGAAAAGAGCACTCTTCTACTCTATTGTGTTTCCTATAGGGCCAAAACAGTGAGCTTGCTCAGAACAAAAGAACTGTGCTTCCTACACACGGTCATATCTAGTTCAATTCTGCTTAAAAAACTGACAAGAATAGTAGATCCTCTTCAGTCCAATACACTGTACTTGCTTGGAACAGATGCGAGTGCTATTTGCCCTGTGTATGACAATATGAGCGCAATAGTGACTGTTCTTAGCAGAAAACAACTCTTGCTTGTAGGACAAGAAACTGCATGTGATTCAACTCCATTTAGGACTGCGAAACAAACGCTAGCTCGCCTTACAAGAAACACACTCTTTTGAGAAAAGAGCCCTCTTCTACTCTAAAGTGTTTCCTATGGGGTCCGAACAGTGAGCTTGCTCAGAACAAAAGAACTGTGCTTCCTACACACACGGGCCATATCTAGTTCAATTCTGCATAGAAACTGACAAGAACAGGAGCTCCTCTTCAGTCCAATGCACTGTACTTCCTGGGAACAGATGCAAGTGCTATTTGCACTGTGTATGGCAATGGGAGCGCAATGTGACTTTCCTTACCAGAAAACAACTCTTGCTCATGGGACCAAAAACTGCATGTGATTCAACTCCATTTAGGACTGGGAAACAAACACTAGCTCGCCTTACAAGAAACACACTCTGCTTTTGAGAAAAGAGCACTCTTCTACTCTACTGTGTTTCCTATAGGGCCAGAATAGTGAGCTTGCTCAGAAAAAAAGAACTGTGCTTCCTACACAAACGGCATTATCTAGTTCAATTCTGCTTGGGAAACTGACAAGAACACTAGATCCTCTTCATTCCAATACACTGTACATGCTGGGAATAGACGCCAGTGCTATTTGCCCTGTGTTTGACAATGGGATCGCAACAGTGACTCTTCTTACCAGAAAACAACTCTTGCTCATAGGACCAGAAACTGCATGTGATTCAACTCCATTTAGGACTGGGAAACAAACGCTAGCTCGCCTTACAAGAAATACACTCTGCTTTTGAGAAAAGAGCACTCTTCTACTCTACTGTGTTTCCTATAGGGCCAGAATAGTGAGCTTGCTAAGAACAAAAGAACTGTGCTTCCTACACACACGGGCTATATCTAGTTCAACTCTGCTTAGGAAACTGACAAGAACAGTTGGTCCTCTTCAGTCCAATACACTGTACTTGCTTGCGAACAGACGCGAGTGCTATTTGCACTGTGTATGGCAATGGGAGCGCAATAGTGACTCTTCTTACCAGAAAACATCTCTTGCTCGCAGGACCAAAAACTACATGTGATTCAACTCCTTTTAGGACTGGGAAACAAACTCTATCTCACCTTACAAGAAACACACTCTGCTTTTGAGAAAAAGAGCACTCTTCTACTCTATTGTGTTTCCTATAGGGCCAAAACAGTGAGCTTGCTCAGAACAAAAGAACTGTGCTTCCTACACACACGGGCCATATCTAGTTCAATTCTGCTTAGGAAATTGACAAGAACAGTAGCTCATCTTCAGTCCAATACACTGTACTTGCTGCGAAGAGACATGAGTGCTATTTGCACTGTGTATGGCAATGGGAGCGCAATAGTGACTCTTCTTACCAGAAAACAACTCTTGCTAGTAGGACCAAAAACTGCTTGTGATTCAACTCAATTTTTGACTGGGAAACAAACACTATCTCGCCTTACAAGAAACACACTCTGGTTTGGAGAAAAAATAACTCTTCTACTCTACTGTGTTTCCTATATTGCCAGAACAGTGAGTTTTCTCAGAACAAAAGAACTGTGCTTCCTACACAAACGGGCCATATCTAGTTCAACTCTGCTTAGGAAACTGACAAGAACAGTAGCTCATTTCAGTCCAATACATTGTACTTGATGGGAACAGACGCGAGTGCTATTTGCAGTGTATGTGGCAATTGGAGCACAATACTGAATCTTCTTACCAGAAAACAACTCTTGCTCTTAGGACCAGAAACTGCATGGGATTCAACTCCATTTCGGACTTGGAAACAAACGCTAGCTCGCCTTACAAGAAACACACTCTGCTTTTGAGAAAAGAGCACTCTTCTACTCTAAGGTGTTTCCTATGGGGTCTGAACAGTGAGCTTGCTCAGAAAAAAAGAACTGTGCTTCCTACACAAACGGCCTTATCTAGTTCAATTCTGCTCGGGAAACTGACAAGAACAGTAGATCCTCTTCCTTCCAATACACTGTACATGCTGGGAATAGACGCCAGTGCTATTTGCCCTGTGTTTGACAATGGGAGCGCAACCATGACTCTTCTTACCAGAAACAACTCTTGCTCGTAGGACCAGAAACTGCATGTGATTCAATTCCATTTAGGACTGGGAAACAAACTCTATCTCGCCTTACAAGAAACACACTCTGCTTTTTAGAAAAGAGCACTCTTCTACTCTATTGTGTTTCCTATAGGGCAAAAACAGTGAGCTTGCTCAGAACAAAAGAACTGTGCTTCCTACACACACGGTCATATCTAGTTCAATTCTGCTTAAAAAACTGACAAGAATAGTAGATCCTCTTCAGTCCAATACACTGTACTTGCTGGGAACAGACGCGAGTCTATTTGCCCTGTGTATGACAATGGGAGCGCAATAGTGACTCTTCTTACCAGAAAACAACTCTTGCTTGTAGGACCAGAAACTGCATGGGATTCAACTCCATTTCTGACTGGGAAACAAACACTATCTCAACTTACAAGAAACACACTCTGCTTTTGAGAAAAGAGCACTCTTCTACTCTACAGTGTTTCCTATGGGATCCGAACAGTGAGCTTGCTGAGAACAAAAGAACTGTGCTTCCTACACACACGGGCCATATCTAGTTCAATTCTGCTTAGGAAATTGACAAGAACAGTAGCTCCTATTCAGTCCAATACAGTGTACTTGCTGGGAAAAGACGCGAGTGCTATTTGCACTGTATATGCCAATGGGAGCCCAATAGTGACTCTTCTTACCAGAAAACAACTCTTGCTCGTAGGACCAGAAACTGCATGGGATTCAACTCCATTTAGGACTGGAAAACAAACGCTAGCTCGCCTTACAAGAAACACACTCTGCTTTTGAGAAAAGAGCACTCTTCTACTCTACTGTGTTTCCTATAGGGCCAAAATAGTGAGCTTGCTCAGTACAAAAGAACTGTGTTTCCTACACACACGGGCCATATCTAGATCAATTCTGCTTAGGAAACTGACAAGGACAGTAGATCCTCTTCAGTCCAATACACTGTACATGCTCGGAACAGACGCCAGTGCTATTTGCCCTGTGTATTACAATGGGAGCACAATAGTGACTCTTCTTACCAGAAAACAACTCTTGCTTGTAGGACCAGAAACTGCATGTGATTCAACTCCATTTAGGACTGAAAAACAAACACTAGCACGCCTTACAAGAAACACACTCTGCTTTTGAGAAAAGAGCACTCTTCTACTCTACTGTGTTTCCTATGGTGTCTGAACAGTGAGCTTGCTCAGAACAAAAGAACTGTGCTTCCTACACACAGGGGCCATATCTAGTTCAACTCTGCTTAGAAAACTGACAAGAACAGTAGCTCATCTTCAGTCCAATACACTGTACTTGCTGGGAACAGACGCGAGTGCTATTTGCACTGTGTATGGCAATGGGAACACAATAGTGACTCTTCTTACCAGAAAACAAATCTTGCTCGTAGGACCCAAAGCTACATGTGATTCAACTCCATTTAGGACTGGGAAACAAAAGCTAGCTCGCCTTACAAGAAACACACTCTACTTTTGAGAAAAGAGCACTCTTCTACTCTATTGTGTTTCCTGTAGGGCCAAAACAGTGAGCTTGCTCAGAACAAAAGAACTGTGCTTCCTACCCACATGGTCATATCTAGTTCACTTCTGCTTAAAAAACTGACAAGAATAGTAGATCCTCTTCAATCCAATACACTGTACTTGCTGGGAACAGACGCGAGTGCTATTTGCCCTGTGTATGACAATGGGAGCGCAATAGTGACTCTTCTTACCAGAAAACAACTCTTGCTCGTAGGACCAGAAACTGCATGGGATTCAACTCCATTTCTGACTGGGAAACAAACACTATCTCGCCTTACAAGAAACACACTCTGCTTTTGAGAAATGAGCACTCTTCTACTCTACAGTGTTTCCTATGGGATCCAAACAGTGAGCTTGCTGAGAACAAAAGAACTGTGCTTCCTACACACACGGGCCATATCTAGTTCAATTCTGCTTAGGAAATTGACAAGAACAGTAGCTCATCTTCAGTCCAATACACTGTACTTGCTGCGAACAGACATGAGTGCTATTTGCACTGTGTATGGCAATGGGAGCGCAATAGTGACTCTTCTTACCAGAAAACAACTCTTGCTTGTAGGACCAAAAACTGCTTGTGATTCAACTCCATTTTTGACTGGGAAACAAACACTATCTCGCCTTACAAGAAACACATTCTGGTTTGGAGAAAAAATAACTCTTCTACTCTACTGTGTTTCCTATATTGCCAGAACAGTGAGTTTTCTTAGAACAAAAGAACTGTGCTTCCTACACAAACGGGCCATATCTAGTTCAACTCTGCTTAGGAAACTGACAAGAACAGTAGATCCTCTTCAGTCCAATACATTGTACTTGCTGGGAACAGACGCGAGTGCTATTTGCAGTGTATGTGGCAATTGGAGCACAATACTGAATCTTCTTACCAGAAAACAACTCTTGCTCTTAGGACCAGAAACTGCATGGGATTCAACTCCATTTCGAACTTGGAAACAAACGCTAGCTCGCCTTACAAGAAACACACTCTGCTTTTGAGAAAAGAGCACTCTTCTACTCTACGGTGTTTCCTATGGGGTCTGAACAGTGAGCTTGCTCAGAAAAAAAGAACTGTGCTTCCTACACAAACGGCCTTATCTAGTTCAATTCTGCTCGGGAAACTGACAAGAACAGTAGATCCTCTTCATTCCAATACACTGTCATGCTGGGAATAGACGCCTGTGCTATTTGCCCTGTGTTTGACAATGGGAGCGCAACCATGACTCTTCTTACCAGAAAACAACTCTTGCTCGTAGGACCAGAAACTGCATGTGATTCAACTCCATTTAGGACTGGGAAACAAACTGTATATCGCCTTACAAGAAACACACTCTGCTTTTGAGAAAAGAGCACTCTTCTACTCTATTGTGTTTCCTATAAGGCAAAAACAGTGAGCTTGCTCAGAACAAAAGAACTGTGCTTCCTACACACACGGTCATATCTAGTTCAATTCTGCTTAAAAAACTGACAAGAACAGTTGATCCTCTTCAGTCCAATACACTGTACTTGCTGGGAACAGAGGCGAGTGCTATTTGCCCTGTGTATGACAATGGGAGCGCAATAGTGACTCTTCTTACCAGAAAACAACTCTTGCTCGTAGGACCAGAAACTGCATGGGATTCAACTCCATTTCTGACTGGGAAACAAACACTAGCTCGACTTACAAGAAACACACTCTGCTTTTGAGAAAAGAGCACTCTTCTACTCTACAGTGTTTCCTATGGGATCCAAACTGTGAGCTTGCTGAGAACAAAAGAACTGTGCTTCCTACACACACGGGCCATATCTAGTTCAATTCTGCTTAGGAAATTGACAAGAACAGTAGCACCTATTCAGTCCAATACAATGTACTTGCTGGGAACAGACGCGAGTGCTATTTGCACTGTATATTCCAATGGGAGCCCAATAGTGACTCTTCTTACCAGAAAACAACTCTTGCTCGTAGGACAAGAAACTGCATGGGATTCAACTCCATTTAGCACTGGGAAACAAACGCTAGCTCGCCTTACAAGAAACACACTCTGCTTTTGAGAAAAGAGCACTCTTCTACTCTACTGTGTTTCCTATAGGGCCAGAATAGTGAGCTTGCTCAGAACAAAAGAACTGTGTTTCCTACACACACGGGCCATATCTAGATCAATTCTGCTTAGGAAACTGACAAGGACAGTAGATCCTCTTCAGTCCAATACACTGTACATGCTCGGAACAGATGCCAGTGCTATTTGCCCTGTGTATGACAATGGGAGCACAATAGTGACTCTTCTTACCAGAAAACAACTCTTGCTCGTAGGACCAGAAACTGCATGTGATTCAACTCCATTTAGGACTGCGAAACAAACGTTAGCTCGCCTTACAAGAAACACACATTGCTTTGAAAAAAGAGCACTCTTCTACTCTACTGTGTTTCCTTTGGGGTCGAAACAGTGAGCTTGCTAAGAACAAAAGAACTGTGCTTCCTACACACACGGGCCATATCTAGTTCAACTCTGCTTAGGAAACTGACAAGAACAGTAGCTCCTCTTCAGTCCAATACACTGTACTTGCTGGCAACAGACGCGAGGGCTATTTGCCCTCTATATGGCAATGGGAGGACAATAGTGACTCTTCTCACCAGAAAACACCTCTTGGTCTTAGGACTAGAAACTGCATGGGATTCAACTCCATTTCAGACTGGGAAACAAACGCTAGCCCGCCTTACAAGAAACACACTCTGCTTTTGAGAAAAGAGCACTCATCTACTCTACTATGTTTCCTATGGTGTCTGAACAGTGAGCTTGCTCAGAACAAAAGAACTGTGCTTCCTACACACAGGGGCCATATCTAGTTAAACTCTGCTTAGGAAACTGACAAGAACAGTAGCTCATCTTCAGTCCAATACACTGGACTTGCTGGGAACAGACGCGAGTGCTATTTGCACTGTGTATGGCAATGGGAACACAATAGTGACTCTTCTTACCAGAAAACAAATCTTGCTCGTAGGACCCAAAGCTACATGTGATTCAACTCCATTTAGGACTGGGAAACAAACGCTAGCTCGCCTTACAAGAAACAAACTCTACTTTTGAGAAAAGAGCACTCTTCTACTCTATTTTGTTTCCTATAGGGCCAAAACAGTGAGCTTGCTCAGAAAAAAAGAACTGTGCTTCCTACACACACGGTCATATCTAGTTCACTTCTGCTTAAAAAACTGACAAGAATAGTAGATCCTCTTCAGTCCAATACACTGTACTTGCTTGGAACAGATGCGAGTCCTATTTGCCCTGTGTATGACAATATGAGCGCAATAGTGACTGTTCTTAGCAGAAAACAACTCTTGCTCGTAGGACCAGAAACTGCATGTGATTCAACTCCATTTAGGACTGCGAAACAAACGCTAGCTCGCCTTACAAGAAACACACTCTTTTTGAGAAAAGAGCCCTCTTCTACACTAAAGTGTTTCCTATGGGGTCTGAACAGTGAGCTTGCTCAGAACAAAAGAACTGTGCTTCCTACACACACGGGCCATATCTAGTTCAACTCTGCTTAGGAAACTGACAAGAACAGGAGCTCCTCTTCAGTCCAATGCACTGTACTTGCTGGGAACAGATGCGAGTGCTATTTGCACTGTGTATGGCAATGGGAGCGCAATGTGACTTTCCTTACCAGAAAACAACTCTTGCTCATGGGACCAAAAACTGCATGTGATTCAACTCCATTTAGGAGTGGGAAACAAACACTAGCTCGCCTTACAAGAAACACACTCTGCTTTTGAGAAAAGAGCACTCTTCTACTCTACTGTGTTTCCTATAGGGCCAGAATAATGAGCTTGCTCAGAAAAAAAGAACTGTGCTTCCTACACAAATGGCATTATCTAGTTCAATTCTGCTTGGGAAACTGACAAGAATAGTAGATCCTCTTCAGTCCAATACACTGTACATGCTGGGAATAGACGCCAGTGCTATTTGCCCTGTGTTTGACAATGGGAGCGCAACAGTGACTCTTCTTACCAGAAAACAACTCTTGCTCATAGGACCAGAAACTGCATGGGATTCAACTCCATTTAGGACTGGGAAACAAACGCTAGCTCGCCTTACAAGAAACACACTCTGCTTTTGAGAAAACAGCACTCTTCTACTCTACTGTGTTTCCTATGGGGTCTGAACAGTTTGCTTGCTCAGAACAAAAGAACTGTGTGCTTCCTACACACAGGGGCCATATCTAGTTCAACTCTGCTTAGGAAACTGACAAGAACAGTAGCTCCTCTTCAGTCCAATACACTGTACTTGCTGGGAACAGACGCGAGTGCTATTTGCAGTGTATGTGGCAATTGGAGCACAATACTGAATCTTCTTACCAGAAAACAACTCTTGCTCTTAGGACCAGAAACTGCATGGGATTCAACTCCATTTCGGACTTGGAAACAAACGCTAGCTCACCTTACAAGAAACACACTCTGCTTTTGAGAAAAGAGCACTCTTCTACTCTACGGTGTTTTCCACGGGGTCTGAACAGTGAGCTTGCTCAGAAAAAAAGAACTGTGCTTCCTACACAAACGGCATTATCTAGTTCAATTCTGCTCGGGAAACTGACAAGAACAGTAGATCCTCTTCATTCCAATACACTGTACATGCTGGGAATAGACTCCAGTGCTATTTGCCCTGTGTTTGACAATGGGAGCGCAACAGTGACTCTTCTTACCAGAAAACAACTCTTGCTCGTAGGACCAGAAACTGCATGTGATTCAACTCCATTTAGGACTGGGAAACAAACGCTAGCTCGCCTTACAAGAAACACACTCCCCTTTTGAGAAAAGAGCACTCTTCTACTCTACACTGTTTCCTATGGGATCCGACCAGTGAGCTTGCTGAGAACAAAAGAACTGTGCTTCCTACACACACGGGCCATATCTAGTTCAATTCTGCTTAGGAAATGACAAGAACAGTAGCTCCTATTCAGTCCAATACACTGTACTTGCTGGGAACAGACTAGAGTGCTATTTGCACTGAATGCCAATGGGAGCCCAATAGAGACTCTTCTTACCAGAAAACAACTCTTGCTCGTAGGACCAGAAACTGCATGGGATTCAACTCCGTTTCTGCCTGCGAAACAAACACTACCTAGCCTTACAAGAAACACACTCTGCTTTTGAGAAAAGAGCACTCTTCTACTCTACTGTGTTTACTATGGGGTCCGAAAATTTAGCTTGCTCAGAACAAAAGAACTGTGCTTCACACACACGGGCCATATCTAGTTCAACTCTGCTTAGGAAACTGACAAGAACAGGAGCTCCTCTTCTGTCCAATACACTGTACTTGCTGGGAACAGACGCGAGTGCTATTTGCACTGTGTATGGCAATGGTAGAAAAATAGTGACTCTTCTTACTAGAAAAGAACTCTTGCTCGTGGGACCAGAAACTGCATGTGATTCAACTCCATTTAGGACTGGGAAACAAACGCTAGCTCACCTTACAAGAACCACACTCTGCTTTTGAGAAAAGATCACTCTTCTACTCTACTGTGTTTCCTATAGGGCCAGAACAGTGAGCTTGCTCAGAACAAAAGAACTGTGCTTCCTACACACACGGCCATATCTAGTTCAATTCTGCTTAGGAAACTGACAAGAACAGTAGATACTCTTCAGTCCAATACACTGTACATGCTGGGAACAGACGCCAGCATATTTGTAATGTGTATGTCAATGGGAGTGGAATAGTGACTCTTCTTATCAGAAAACAACTCTTGCTCGTAGGACCAGAAACTGCATGTGATTCAACTCCATTTAGGACTGGGAAACAAACACTAGGTCGCCTTACAAGAAAAACACTCTGCTTTTGAAAAAAGATCTCTCTTCTACTCTACTGTGTTTCCTATAGGGCTAGAACAGTGAGCTTGCTCTGAACAAAAGAACTGTGCTTCCTACACACACGGCCATATCTAGTTCAATTCTGCTTAGGAAACTGACAAGAACAGTATATCCTCTTCAGTCCAATACACTGTACATGCTGGGAACAGACGCCAGTGCTATTTGTAATGTGTATGACAATGGGAGCGCAACATTGACTCTTCTTACCAGAAAACAACTCTTGCTCGTAGGACCAGAAACTGCATGTCATTCAACTCCATTTACGACTGCGAAACAAACGCTAGCTCGCCTTACAAGAAACACACTCTGCTTTTGAGAAAAGAGCACTCTTCTACTCTACTGTGTTTCCTATAGGGCCAGAATAGTGAGCTTGCTCAGAACAAAAGAACTGTACTTCCTACACACACCGGCAATATCTAGGTCAATTCTGCTTACGAAACTGACAAGAACAGTAGCTCCTCTTCAGTCCAATACACTGTACTTGCTGGGAACAGACACAAGTGCTATTTGCACTGTGTATGGCAATGGGAGCACAATAGTGACTTACCTTACCAGAAAACAACTCTTGCTCTTAGGATCAAAAACTGCATGTGATTCAACTCCATTTAGGACTGGGAAACAAACGCTAGCTCGCCTTACAAGAAACACACTCTGCTTTTGAGAAAAGATCACTCTTCTACTCTATTGTGTTTTCTATAGGGCCAGAACAGTGAGCTTGCTCAGAACAAAAGAACTGTGCTTCCTACACACATGGCCATATCTAGTTCAATTCTGCTTAGGAAACTGACAAGAACAGTAGATCCTCTTCAGTCCAATACACTGTACATGCTGGGAACAGACGCCAGTGCTATTTGCCATGTGTATGACAATGGGAGTGCAATAGAAATTCTTCTTAACAGAAAACAACTCTTGCTCGTAGGACCAGAAACTGCATGTGATTCAACTCCATTTAGGACTGGGAAACAAATGCTAGCTCGCCTTACAAGAAACACACTCTGCTTTTGAGAAAAGTTCACTCTTCTACTCTAATGTGTTTCCTATGGGTTCGATCAGTGAGCTTACAGTACAAAAGAACTGGGCTTCCTACACACACGGGCCATATCTAGTTCAACTCTGCTTAGGAAACTGACAAGAACAGTAGCTCCTCTTCAGTCCAATACACTGTACTTGATGGGAACAGACGCGAGTCCTCTTTGCAATGTGTGTGGCAATGGGAGCGCAATAGTGACTTTCCTTACCAGAAAACAACTCTTTCTGGTAGGATCAAAAACTGCATGTGATTCAACTCCATTTAGGACTCGGAAACAAATGCTAGCTCCCCTTACAAGGAACACTCTGCTTTTGAGAAAAGATCACTCTTCTACTCTACTGTTTTTCCTATAGGGCCAGAACAGTGAGCTTACTCAGAGCAAAAGAACTGTGCTTCGTACACTCACGGGCTATATCTAGTTCAACTCTGCTTAGGAAACTGACAAGAACAGTAGCTCCTCTTTAGTCCAATACACTGTACATGCTGGGAAAAGACGCCAGTGCTATTTGCCCTGTGTATGATAATGGGAGCACAATAGTGACTCTTCTTACAAGAAAACAACTCTTGCTCATGGGACCAGAAACTGAATGTGATTCAACTCCATTTAGAACTGGGAAACAAACGCTAGCTCGCCTTACAATAAACACACTCTGCTTTTGAGAAAACAGCACTCTTCTACTCTAATGTGTTTTTTGTAGGGCCAGAATAGTGAGCTTGCTCAGAACAAAAGAACTGTGCTTCCTACACACACCGACTATATCTAGTTCAACTCTGCTTAGGAAACTGACAAGAACAGTAGATACTCTTCAGTCCAATACACTGTACACGCTGGGAACAGACGCCAGTGCTATTTGCCCTGTGTATGACAATGGGAGCGCAATAGTGACTCTTCTTACCAGAAAACAACTCTTGCTCATAGGACAAGAAACTGCATGGGATTCAACTCCATTTAGGACTGCGAAACAAACGCTAGCTCGCCTTAGTAGAAACACACTCGGCTTTTGAGAAAAGAGCACTCTCCTACTCTACAGTGATTCCTATGGGGTCCGAACAGTGAGCTTGCTCAGAACAAAAGAACTGTGCTTGCTACACACACGGGCCATATCCAGTTCAATTCTGCTTAGGAAACTGACAAGAACAGTAGATTCTCTTCGTTCCAATACAATGTACATGCAGGGAACAGATGCCAGTGCTATTTGCAATGTGTATGACAATGGGACCGCAATAGTGTCTCTTCTTACCAGAAAACACCTCTTGCTCATAGGACCAGAAACTGCATGTGATTCAACTCCATTTAGGACTGCGAAACAAACACTAGCTTGCCTTACAAGAAACATACTCTGCTTTTAAGAAAAGAGAACTCCTCCACTCTACTGTGTTTCCTGTGGGGTTCAAACAGTGAGCTTGCTCAGAACAAAAGAACTGTGCTTCCGACACACACGGGCCATATCTAGTTCAACTCTGCTTAGGAAACTGACAAGAACAGTAGCTCCTCTTCAGTCCAATACACTGTACTTGCTGGGAACAGACGCGAGTGCTATTTGCACTGTATATGGCAATGGGAGCACAATAGTGACTCTTCTTACCAGAAAACAACTCTTGATTGTAGGACCAGAAACTGCATGGGATTCAACTCCATTTCAGACTGGGAAACAAGCACTAGTTCACCTTACAAGAAACACACTCTGCTTTTGAGAAAAGAGCACTCTTCTACTCTACTATGTTTCCTATGGGATCTGACAGTCAGCTTGCTCAGAACAAAAGAACTGTGCTTCCTACACACAGGGGCCATATCTAGTTCAACTCTGCTTAGGAAACTGACAAGAACAGTAGCTCCTCTTCAGTCCAATACACTGTACTTGATGGGAACAGACGCGAGTCCTCTTTGCACTGTGTGTGGCAATGGGAGCGCAATAGTGACTTTCCTTACCAGAAAACAACTCTAGCTCGTAGGACCAAAAACTACATGTGATTCAACTCCATTTAGGACTAGGAAACAAATGCTAGCTCGCCTTACAAGAAACTCACTCTGCTTTTGAGAAAAGAGCACTCTTCTACTCTACTGTGTTTCGTATAGGGCCAAAACAGTGAGCTTGCTCAGAACAAAAGAACTGTGCTTCCTACACACACGGCCATATCTAGATCAATTCTGGTTAGGAAACTGACAAGAACAGTAGATCCTCTTCAGTCCAATACACTGTACATGCTGGGAACAGACACCAGTGCTATTTGCCCTGTGAATGACAATGGGAGCGCAATAGTGACTCTTCTTACCAGAAAACAACTCTTGCTCGTAGATCCAGAAACTGCATGTGATTCAACTCCATTTAGGACTGGGAAACAAATGCTAGCTCGCCTTACAAGAAACACACTCTGCTTCTCAGAAAAGAGCACTCTTCTACTCTACTGTGTTTCCTATAAGGCCAGAATAGTGAGCTTGCTCAGAACAAAAGAACTGTGCTTCCTGCACACACGGGCCATATCTAGTTTAACTCCGCTTAGGAAACTGACAAGAACAGTAGCTCGTCTTCAGTCCAATACACTGTACTTGCTGGGAACAACGCGAGAGCTATTTGCACTGTATATGGCAATGGGAGGGCAATAGTGACTTTTCTTACCAGTTAACATCTCTTGCTCGTAGAACCAAAAACTGCATGTGATTCAACTCCATTTCAGACTGGGAAACAAGCAATAGTTCGCCTTACAAGAAACACGCTCTGCTTTGAAAAAAGAGCAGTCTTCTACTCTACTCTGTTTCCTATGGGGTCTGAAAAGTCAGCTTGCTCAGAACCAAAAAAACTTTGCTTCCTACACACAGGGGCCATATCTAGTTCAACTCTGTTTAGGAAACTGACAAGAACAGTAGCTCCTCTTCAGTCCAATACATTGTACTTGATGGGAACAGACGCGAGTCTTCTTTGCACTGTGTGTGGCAATGGGAGTGCAATAGTGACTTTCCTTACCAGAAAACAACTCTAGCTCGTAGGAACAAAAACTGCATGTGATTCAACTCCATTCAGGACTGGGAAACAAACGCTAGCTCGCCTTACAAGAAACTCACTCTGCTTTTGAGAAAAGAGCACTCTTCTACTCTACTGTGTTTCCTATAGGGCCAAAACAGTGAGCTTGCTCAGAACAAAAGAACTGTGCTTCCTACACACACGGCCATATCTAGTTCAATTCTGCTTAGGAAACTGACAAGAACAGTAGCTACTCTTCAGTCCAATACACTGTACATCCTGGGAAAAAACGCCAGTGATATTTGCCCTGTGTATGACAATGGGAGCACAATAGTGACTCTTCTTACCAGAAAACAACTCTTGCTCGTAGAACCAGAAACTGCATGTGATTCAACTCCATTTAGGACTGGGAAACAAATGCTAGCTCGCCTTACAAGAAACACACTCTGCTTTTGAGAAAAGAGCACTCTTCTACTCTACTCTGTTTCCTATGGGTTCGATCAGTGAGCTTACAGTACAAAATAAATGGGCTTCCTACAAACATTGGCCATATCTAGTTCAACTCTGCTTAGGAAACTGACAAGAACAGTAGCTCCTCTTCAGTCCAATACACTGTACTTGATGGGAACAGACGCGAGTCCTCTTTGCACTGTGTGTGGCAATGGGAGCGCAATAGTGACTTTCCTTACCAGAAAACAACTCTAGCTCGTAGGACCATAAACTGCATGTGATTCAATTCAATTTAGGACTGGGAAACAAACGCTAGCTCGCCTTACAAGAAACACACTCTGCTTTTGAGAAAAGAGCACTCTTCTACTCTACTGTGTTTCCTATAGGGCCAAAACAGGGAGCTTGCTCAGAACAAAAGAACTGTGCTTCCTACACACACGACCATATCTAGTTCAATTCTGCTTAGGTAACGGACAAGAACAGTAGCTCTTCTTCAGTCCAATACACTGTACATGCTGGCAACAGATGCCAGTGCTATTTGCCCTGTGTATGACAATGGGAGCGCAATAGTGACTCTTCTTACCAGAAAACAACTCTTACTAGTAGATCCAGAAACTGCATGTTATTCAACTCCATTTAGGACTGGGAAACAAATGCTAGCTCGCCTTACAAGAAACACACTCTGCTTCTCAGAAAAGTGCACTCTTCTACTCTACTGTGTTTCCTATAGGGCCAGAATAGTGAGCTTGCTCAGAACAAAAGAACTGTGCTTCCTACACACAAGGGCCATATCTAGTTTAACTCCGCTTAGGAAACTGACAAGAACAGTAGCTCCTCTTCAGTCCAATACACTGTACTTGCTGGGAACAACGCGAGAGCTATTTGCACTGTATATGGCAATGGGAGGGCAATAGTAACTCTTCTTACCAGTTAACATCCCTTGCTCGTAGGACCAGAAACTGCATGGGATTCAACTCCATTTCAGACTGGGAAACATGCACTAGTTCGCCTTACAAGAAACACACTCTGCTTTGAGAAAAGAGCACTCTTCTACTCTACTGTGTTTCCTATGGGGTCCAAACAGTCTGCTTGCTCAGAACAAAAGAACTTTGCTTCCTACACACACGGGCCATATCTAGTTCAACTCTGCTTAGGAAACTGACAAGAACAGTAGCTCCTCTTCAGTCCAATACACTGTACTTGATGGGAACAGACGCGAGTCCTCTTTGCACTGTGTGTGGCAATGGGAGCGCATAGTGACTTTCCTTACCAGAAAAGAAGTCTAGCTCGTAGGACCAAAAACTGCATGTGATTCAACTCCATTTAGGACTGGGAAACAAACGCTAGCTCGCCTTACAAGAAACACATTCTGCTTTTGAGAAAAGAGCACTCTTCTACTCTACTGTGTTTCCTATAGGGCCAAAACAGTGAGCTTGCTCAGAACAAAAGAACTGTGCTTCCTACACACACGAGCAATATCTAGGGCAAATTCTGCTTACGAAAATGACAAGAGCAGTAGCTCCTCTTCAGTCCAATACACTGTAATTGATGGGAACAGAGGCGAGTGCTATTTGCACTGTGTATGGCAATGGGAGCGCAATAGTGAATTTCCTTACCAGAAAACAACTCTTGCTTGTAGGACCAAAAACTGGATGTAATTCAACTCCATTTAGGACTGGGAAACAAATGCTAGCTCGCCTTACAAGAAACACACTCTGTTTTTGAGAAAAGGGCACTCTTCTACTCTACTGTGTTTCCTATGGGTTTGATCAGTGATCTTACAGTAGAAAAGAACTGTCCTTCCTACACACACGGGCCATATCTAGTTCAACTCTGCTTAGGAAACTGTGAAGAACAGTAGCTCCTCTTCAGTCCAATACACTGTACTTGATGGGAACAGACGCGAGTCCTCTTTGCACTGTGTGTGGCAATGGCAGCGCAATAGTGACTTTCCTTACCAGAAAACAATGCTTGCTCGTAGGATCAAAAAATGCATGTGATTCAACTCCATTTAGGACTGGGAAACAAATGCTAGCTCCCCTTACAAGAAACACACTCTGCTTTTGAGAAAAGATCACTCTTCTACTCTACGGTATTTCCTATAGGGTCAGAAAAGTGAGCTTACTCAGAACAAAAGAACTGTGCTTCCTACAAACATGGCCATACCTAGTTCAATTCTGCTGAGGAAACTGACAAGAACAGTAGCTCCTCTTCAGTCCAATACACTGTACTTGCTGGGAACAACGCGAGAGCTATTTGCACTGTATATGGCAATGTGAGGGCGATAGTGACTTTTCTTACCAGTTAACATCTTTTGCTCGTAGAACCAAAAACTGCATGTGATTCAACTCCATTTCAGACTGGGAAACAAGCACTAGTTCGCCTTACAAGAAACATGCTCTGCTTTGAAAAAAGAGCACTCTTCTACTCTACTCTGTTTCCTATGGGGTCTGAACAGTCAGCTTGCTAAGAACCAAAAAAACTTTGCTTCCTACACACAGGGGCCATATCTAGTTCAACTCTGCTTAGGAAACTGACAAGAACAGTTGCTCCTCTTCAGTCCAATACATTGTACTTGATGGGAACAGACGCGAGTCCTCTTTGCACTGTGTGTGGCAATGGGAGCACAATAGTGACTTTCCTTACCAGAAAACAACTCTAGCTCGTAGGAACAAAAACTGCATGTGATTCAACTCCATTTAGGACTGGGAAACAAACGCTAGCTTGCCTTACAAGAAACTCACTCTGCTTTTGAGAAAAGAGCACTCTTCTACACTACTGTGTTTCCTATAGGGCCAGAACAGTGAGCTTGCTCAGAACAAAAGAGCTGTGCTTCCTACACACACGGCCATATCTAGTTCAATTCTGCTTAGGAAACTGACAAGAACAGTAGATCCTCTTCAGTCCAATACACTGTACATGCTGGGAACAGATGCCAGTGCTATTTGCCCTGTGTATGACAATGGGAGCGCAATAGTGACTCTTCTTACCAGAAAACAACTCTTGCTCGTAGGACCAGAAACTGCATGTGATTCAAATCTATTTAGGACTGGGAAACTAAAACTAACTCGCCTTACAAGAAACACACTCTGCTTTTGAGAAAAGAGCACTCTTCTACTCTTCTGTGTTTCCTTTAGGTTCCAAACAGTGAGCTTGCTCAGAACAAAAGAACTGTGCTTCCTACACACACGGGCTATATCTAGTTCAACTCTGCTTAGGAAACTGACAAGAACAATAGCTCCTCTTCAGTCCAATACACTGTACTTGCTGGGAACAGACGCCAGTGCTATTTGCCCTGTGTATGACAATGGGAGCTCAATAGTGACTCTTCTTACCAGAAAACAACTCTTGCTCCTAGGACAAGAAACTGCATGTGATTCAACTCCATTTAGGACTGGAAAACAAATGCTAGCTCGCCTTACAAGAAACACACTCTGCTTTTGAGAAAAGTTCACTCTTCTACTCTAATGTGTTTCCTATGGGTTCGATCAGTGAGCTTACAGTACAAAAGAACTGGGCTTCCTACACACACGGGCCATATCTAGTTCAACTCTGCTTAGGAAACTGACAAGAACAGTAGCTCCTCTTCAGTCCAATACACTGTACTTGATGGGAACAGACGAGAGTCCTCTTTGCACTGTGTGTGGCAATGGGAGCACAATAGTGACTTTCCTTACCAGAAAACAACTCTTTCTCGCAGGATCAAAAACTGCATGTGATTCAACTCCATTTAGGACTCGGAAACAAATGCTAGCTCCCCTTACAAGGAACACTCTGCTTTCGAGAAAAGATCACTCTTCTACTCTACAGTGTTTCCTATAGGGCCAGAACAGTGAGCTTACTCAGAGCAAAAGAACTGTGCTTCGTACACACACGGGCTATATCTAGTTCAACTCTGCTTAGGAAACTGACAAGAACAGTAGCTCCTCTTCAGTCCAATACACTGTACATGCTGGGAACAGACGCCAGTGCTATTTGCCCTGTGTATGATAATAGGAGCACAATAGTGACTCTTCTTACCAGAAAACAACTCTTGCTCATAGGACCAGAAACTGCATGTGATTCAACTCCATTTAGAACTGGGAAACAAACGCTAGCTCGCCTTACAAGAAACACACTCTGTTTTTGAGAAAACAGCACTCTTCTACTCTAATGTGTTTTTTGTATGGCCAGAATAGTGAGCTTGCTCAGAACAAAAGAACTGTGCTTCCTACACACACCGAATATATCTAGTTCAACTCTGCTTAGGAAACTGACAAGAACAGTAGATCCTCTTCAGTCCAATACACTGTACATGCTGGGAACAGACGCCAGTGCTATTTGCCCTGTGTATGACAATGGGAGCGCAATAGTGACTCTTCTTACCAGAAAACAACTCTTGCTCATAGGACCAGAAACTGCATGGGATTCAACTCCATTTAGGACTGCGAAACAAACGCTAGCTCGCCTTACTAGAAACACACTCGGCTTTTGAGAAAAGAGCACTCTCCTACTCTACAGTGATTCCTATGGGGTCCGGACATTGAGCTTGCTCAGAACAAAAGAACTGTGCTTCCTACACACACGGGCCATATCCAGGTCAATTCTGCTTAGGAAACTCACAAGTACAGTAGATCCTCTTCAGTCCAATACAATGTACATGCAGGGAACAGATGCCAGTGCTATTTGCAATGTGTATGACAATGGGACCGCAATAGTGTCTCTTCTTACCAGAAAACACCTCTTGCTCATAGGACCATAAACTGCATGTGATTCAACTCCATTTAGGACTGCGAAACAAACGCTAGCTCGCCTTACAAGAAACATACTCTGCTTTTGAAAAAAGAGAACTCCTCCACTCTACTGTGTTTCCTGTGGGGTCCAAACAGTGAGCTTGCTCAGAACAAAAGAACTGTGCTTCTGACACACACGGGCCATATCTAGTTCAACTCTGCTTAGGAAACTGACAAGAACAGTATCTCCTCTTCAGTCCAATACACTGTACTTGCTGGAAACAGAGGCGAGTGCTATTTGCACTGTGTATGGCAATGGGAGCGCTATAGTGACTTTCCTTACCAGAAAACAACTCTTGCTCGTAGGATCAAAAACTGCATGTGATTCAAATCCATTTAGGACTGGGAAACAAACGCTAGCTCACCTTACAAGAAACACACTCTGCTTTTGAGAAAAGATCAGTCTTCTACTCTACTGTGTTTTCTATAGGGCCAGAACATTGAGCTTGCTCAGAACAAAAGAACTGTGCTTCCTACAGACATGGCCATATTTAGTTCAATTCTGCTTAGGAAACTGACAAGAACAGTAGATCCTCTTCAGTCCAATACACTGTACATGCTGGGAACAGATGCCAGTGCTATTTGCCCTGTGTGTGACAATGGGAGTGCAATAGTCACTCTTCTTACCAGAAAACAACTCTTGTGCATAGGACCAGAAATTGCATGTGATTCAACTCCATTTAGGACTGGGAAACAAATGCTAGCTCGCCTTATAAGGAACACACTCTGCTTTTGAGAAAAGAGCACTCTTCTAATCTACTGTGTTTACTATGGGTTCGAACAGTGAGCTTGCTCAGAACAAAAGAACGGTGCTTCCTACACTCACGGGCCATATCTAGTTTAACTCCGCTTAGGAAACTGACAAGAACAGTAGCTCCTCTTCAGTCCAATACACTGTACTTGCTGGGAACAGACGCGAGAGCTATTTCCACTGTATATGGCAAAGGGAGCACAATAGTGACTCTTCTTCCCAGTTAACATCTCTTGCTCGTAGGACCAGAAACTGCATGGGATTCAACTCCATTTCAGACTGGGAAACAAGAACTAGTTCACCTTACAAGAAACATACTCTGCTTTTGAAAAAAGAGAACTCGCCGGGCGGTGGTGGCGCACGCCTTTAATCCTAGCACTCGGGAGGCAGAGCCGGGCGGATCTCAGTGAGTTCGAGGCCAGCCTGGACTACCAAGTGAGTTCCAGGAAAGGCGCAAAGCTACACAGAGAAACCCTGTCTCGAAAAACCAAAAAAAAAAAAAAAAAAAAAAAAAGAGAACTCCTCCACTCTACTGTGTTTCCTGTGGGGTCCAAACAGTGAGCTTGCTCAGAACAAAAGAACTGTGCTTCTGACACACACGGGCCATATCTAGTTCAACTCTGCTTAGGAAACTGACAAGAACAGTATCTCCTCTTCAGTCCAATACACTGTACTTGCTGGGAACAGAGGCGAGTGCTATTTGCACTGTGTATGGCAATGGGAGCGCTATAGTGACTTTCCTTACCAGAAAACAACTCTTGCTCGTAGGATCAAAAACTGCATGTGATTCAAATCCATTTAGGACTGGGAAACAAACGCTAGCTCGCCTTACAAGAAACACACTCTGCTTTTGAGAAAAGATCAGTCTTCTACTCTACTGTGTTTTCTATAGGGCCAGAACATTGAGCTTGCTCAGAACAAAAGAACTGTGCTTCCTACAGACATGGCCATATCTAGTTCAATTCTGCTTAGGAAACTGACAAGAACAGTAGATCCTCTTCAGTCCAATACACTGTACATGCTGGGAACAGATGCCAGTGCTATTTGCCCTGTGTATGACAATGGGAGTGCAATAGTCACTCTTCTTACCAGAAAACAACTCTTGCGCATAGGACCAGAAACTGCATGTGATTCAACTCCATTTAGGACTGGGAAACAAATGCTAGCTCGCCTTATAAGGAACACACTCTGCTTTTGAGAAAAGAGCACTCTTCTAATCTACTGTGTTTACTATGGGTTCGAACAGTGAGCTTGCTCAGAACAAAAGAACGGTGCTTCCTACACTCACGGGCCATATCTAGTTTAACTCCGCTTAGGAAACTGACAAGAACAGTAGCTCCTCTTCAGTCCAATATACTGTACTTGCTGGGAACAGACGCGAGAGCTATTTCCACTGTATATGGCAAAGGGAGCACAATAGTGACTCTTCTTACCAGTTAACATCTCTTGCTCGTAGGACCAGAAACTGCATGGGATTCAACTCCATTTCAGACTGGGAAACAAGCACCAGTTCGCCTTACAAGAAACATACTCTGCTTTTGAAAAAAGAGAACTCCTCCACTCTACTGTGTTTCCTGTGGGGTCCAAACATTGAGCTTGCTCAGAACAAAAGAACTGTGCTTCTGACACACACGGGCCATATCTAGTTCAACTCTGCTTAGGAAACTGACAAGAACAGTAGCTCCTCTTCAGTCCAATACACTGTACTTGCTGGGAACAGAGGCGAGTGCTATTTGCACTGTGTATGGCAATGGGAGCGCTATAGTGACTTTCCTTACCAGAAAACAACTCTTGCTCGTAGGATCAAAAACTGCATGTGATTCAAATCCATTTAGGACTGGGAAACAAACGCTAGCTCGCCTTACAAGAAACACACTCTGCTTTTGAGAAAAGATCAGTCTTCTACTCTACTGTGTTTTCTATAGGGCCAGAACATTGAGCTTGCTCAGAACAAAAGAACTGTGCTTCCTACAGACATGGCCATATCTAGTTCAATTCTGCTTAGGAAACTGATAAGAACAGTAGATCCTCTTCAGTCCAATACACTGTACATGCTGGGAACAGATGCCAGTGCTATTTGCCCTGTGTATGACAATGGGAGTGCAATAGTCACTCTTCTTACCAGAAAACAACTCTTGCGCATAGGACCAGAAACTGCATGTGATTCAACTCCATTTAGGACTGGGAAACAAATGCTAGCTCGCCTTATAAGGAACACACTCTGCTTTTGAGAAAAGAGCACTCTTCTAATCTACTGTGTTTACTACGGGTTCGAACAGTGAGCTTGCTCAGAACAAAAGAACGGTGCTTCCTACACTCACGGGCCATATCTAGTTTAACTCCGCTTAGGAAACTGACCAGAACAGTAGCTCCTCTTCAGTCCAATACACTGTATATGCTGGGAACAGACGCCAGTGCTATTTGCCCTGTGTATGACAATGGGAGCGCAATAGTGACTCTTCTTACCAGAAAACAACTCTTGCTCGTAGATCCAGAAACTGCATGTGATTCAACTCCATTTAGGACTGGGAAACAAATGCTAGCTCGCCTTACAAGAAACACACTCTGCTTCTCAGAAAAGTGCACTCTTCTACTCTACTGTGTTTCCTATAGGGCCAGAATAGTGAGCTTGCTCAGAACAAAAGAACTGTGCTTCCTACACACACGGGCCATATCTAGTTTAACTCCGCATAGGAAACTGACAAGAACAGTAGCTCCTCTTCAGTCCAATACACTGTACTTGCTGGGAACAACGCGAGAGCTATTTGCACTGTATATGGCAATGGGAGGGCAATAGTGACTCTTCTTACCAGTTAACATCCCTTGCTCGTAGGACCAGAAACTGCATGGGATTCAACTCCATTTCAGACTGGGAAACATGCACTAGTTCGCCTTACAAGAAACACACTCTGCTTTGAGAAAAGAGCACTCTTCTACTCTACTGTGTTTCCTATGGGGTCCGAACAGTCAGCTTTCTCAGAACAAAAGAACTTTGCTTCCTACACACACGGACCATATCTAGTTCAACTCTGCTTAGGAAACTGACAAGAACAGTAGCTCCTCTTCAGTCCAATACACTGTACTTGATGGGAACAGACGCGAGTCCTCTTTGCACTGTGTGTGGCAATGGGAGCGCATAGTGACTTTCCTTACCAGAAAAGAAGTCTAGCTCGTAGGACCAAAAACTGCATGTGATTCAACTCCATTTAGGACTGGGAAACAAACGCTAGCTCGCCTTACAAGAAACACACTCTGCGTTTGAGAAAAGAGCACTCTTCTACTCTACTGTGTTTCCTATAGGGCCAAAACAGTGAGCTTGCTCAGAACAAAAGAACTGTGCTTCCTACACACACGGGCAATATCTAGGTCAATGCTGCTTACAAAACTGACAAGAGCAGTAGCTCCTCTTCAGTCCAATACACTGTACTTGATGGGAAGAGAGGCGAGTGCTATTTGCACTGTGTATGGCAATGGGATCGCAATAGTGACTTTCCTTACCAGAAAACAACTCTTGCTCATAGGACCAAAAACTGGATGTGATTCAACTCCATTTAGATCTGGGAAACAAATGCTAGCTCGCTTTACAAGAAACACACTCTGTTTTTGAGAAAAGGGCACTCTTCTACTCTACTGTGTTTCCTTTGGGTTCGATCAGTGAGCTTAGAGTAGAAAAGAACTGTCCTTCCTACACACACAGGCCATATCTAGTTCAACTCTGCTTAGGAAACTGACAAGAACAGTAGCTCCTCTTCAGTCCAATACACTGTACTTGATGGGAACAGACGCGAGTCCTCTTTGCACTGTGTGTGGCAATGGGAGCACAATAGTGACTTTCCTTACCAGAAAACAACGCTTGCTCGTAGGATCAAAAAATGCATGTGATTCAACTCCATTTAGGACTGGGAAACAAATGCTGGCTCCCCTTACAAGAAACACACTCTGCTTTTGAGAAACGATCACTCTTCTACTCTACGGTATTTCCTGTAGGGTCAGAACATTGAGCTTACTCAGAACAAAAGAACTGTGCTTCCTACAAACATGGCCATATCTAGTTCAATCCTGCTGAGGAAACTGACAAGAACAGTAGCTCCTCTTCAGTACAATACACTGTACTTGCTGGGAACAGACGCGAGAGCTATTTGCACTGTGTGTGGCAATGGGAGCACATAGTGACTTTCCTTACCAGAAAAGAAGTCTAGCTCGTGGGACCAAAAACTGCATGTGATTCAACTCCATTTAGGACTGGGAAACAAACGCTAGCTCGCCTTACAAGAAACACACTCTGCTTTTGAGAAAAGAGCACTCTTCTACTCTACTCTGTTTCCTATGTGTTCGATCAGTGAGCTTACAGTTCAAAATAACTGGGCTTCCTACACACACGGGCCATATCTAGTTCAACTCTGCTTAGGAAACTGACAAGAACAGTAGCTCCTCTTCAGTCCAATACACTGTACTTGATGGGAACAGACGTGAGTCCTCTTTGCACTGTGTGTGGCAATGGGAGCGCAATAGTGACTTTCCTTACCAGAAAACAACTCTAGCTCGTAGGACCAAAAACTGCATGTGATTCAACTCAATTTAGGACTGGAAAACAAACGCTAGCTCGCCTTACAAGAAACACACACTGCTTTTGAGAAAAGAGCACTCTTCTACTCTACTGTGTTTCCTATATGGCCAAAAGAGTGAGCTTGCTCAGAACAAAAGAACTGTGCTTCCTACACACGGGCCATATCTAGTTTAACTCCGATTAGGAAACTGACAAGAATAGTAGCTCCTCTTCAGTCCAATACACTTTACTTGCTGGGAACAGACGCAAGAGCTATTTGCGCTGTATATGGCAATGGGAGCGCAATAGTGACTCTTCTTACCAGTTAACATCTCTTGTTCGTAGGACCAGAAACTGCATGGGATTCAACTCCATTTCAGACTGGGAAAGAAGCACTAGTTCGCCTTACAAGAAACACACTCTGCTTTTGAGAAAAGATCACTCTTCTACTCTACTCTGTTTCCTATGGTGTCCGAACAGTCAGCTTGCTCAGAACAAAAGAACTGTGCTTAGTACACACATGGCTATATCTAGTTCAATTCTGCTTAGGAAACTGACAAGAATAGTATCTCCTCTTCAGTCCAATACACTGTACATGCTGGGAACAGACGCCAGTGCTATTTGCCCTGTGTATGACAATGGGAGTGCTATAGTGACTCTTCTTACCAGAAAACAACTCTTGCTCGTAGGACTAGAAACTGCATGTTATTCAACTCCATTTAGGACTGGGAAACAAATGCTAGCCCGCCTTACAAGAAACACACTCTGCTTCTCAGAAAAGAGCACTGTTCTACTCTACTGTGTTTCCTATAGTGCCAGAATAGTGAGCTTGCTCAGAACAAAAGAACTGGGCTTCCTACACAGGGACCATATCTAGTTCAACTCTGCTTAGGAAACTGACAAGAACAGTAGCTCCTCTTCAGTCTAATACACTGTACTTGATGGGAACAGATGCGAGTCCTCTTTGCACTGTGTGTGGCAATGGGAGCGCAATAGTGACTTTCCTTACCAGAAAACAACTCTAGCTCGTAGGACCAAAAACTGCATGTGATTCAACTCAATCTAGGACTGGGAAACAAACACTAGCTCGCCTTACAAGAAACACACTCTGCTTTTGAGAAAAGAGCACTCTTCTACTCTACTGTGTTTCCTATAGGGCCAAAAGAGTGAGCTTGCTCAGAACAAACGAACTGCGCTTCCTACACACGGGCCATATCTAGTTAACTCCGCTTAGGAAACTGAAAAGAACAGTAGCTCCTCTTCAGTCCAATACACTGTACATGCTGGGAACAGACGCGAGAGCTATTTGCCCTGTGTATGACAATGGGAGCTCAATAGTGACTCTTCTTACCTGAAAAAAACTCTTGCTCATAGGACCAGAAACTGCATGGGATTCAACTCCATTTAGGACTGCAAAACAAAAGCCAGCTCGCCTTACAAGAAACACACTCTGCTTTTGAGAAAAGAGCACTCTTCTACTCTACAGTGTTTCCTATGGGGTCCAAACTGTGAGCTTGCTCAGAACAAAAGAACTGTGCTTCCTACACACAGGGGCCATATCTAGTTCAATTCTGCTTAGGAAACTGACAAGAACAGTAGATCCTCTTCCGTCCCATACACTGTACTTGCTGGGAACAGACGCCAGTGCTATTTGCCCTGTGTATGACAATGGGAGCACAATAGTGACTCTTCTTACCAGAAAACAACTCTTGCTCTTAGGAACAGAAACTGCATGTGATTCAACTCCATTTAGGACTGGGAAACAAACGCTAGCTCGCTTTATAAGAAAAACACTCTGCTTTTGAGAAAAGAGCACTCTTCTACTCTACTGTGTTTCCTATAGGGTCAGAATAGTGAGCTTGCTCAGAACAAAAGAACTGTGCTTCCTACACAAACGGGCTATATCTAGTTCAACTCTGCTTAGGAAACTGACAAGAACAGGAGCTCCTCTTCAGTCCAATACACTGTACATGCTGGGAACAGACGCCAGTGCTATTTGCCCTGTGTATGATAATGGGAGCGCAATAGTGACTCTACTTACCAGAAAACAACTCTTGCTCGTAGGACCAAACACTGCATGTGATTCAACTCCATCTAGGACTGGGAAACGAACGCTATCTCGCCTTACAAGAAACACACTCTGCTTTTGAGAAAAGATCACTCTTATCTACTGAGATTCCTATAGGGCCAGAACAGTGAGCTTACTCAGAACAAAAGAACTGTGCTTCCTACACACACGGCCATATCTAGTTCAATTTTGCTTAGGAAACTAACAAGAACTGTAGAATCTCTTCAATCCCATACACTGTACTTGCTGGGAACAGACGCGAGTGCTATTTGCACTGTATATGGCAATGGGAGTGAAATAGTGACTCTTCTTACCAAAAACAACTCTTGCTCGTAGGACCAGAAACTGCATGTGATTCAACTCCTTTTAGGATGGGAAACAAACGCTAGCTCGCCTTACAAGAAACACTCTCTGCTTTTGAGAAAAGAGCACTCTTCTACTCTACTGTATTTCCTATAGGACCAGAATAGTGATCTTGCTCAGAACAAAAGAACTGTGCTTCCTACACACACGGGCTATATCTAGTTCAACTCTGCTTAGGAAACTGACAAGAACAGTAGCTCCTCTTCAGTCCAATACACTGTACTTGGTGGGAACAGACGCCAGTGCTATTTGCCCTGTGTATGACAATCGGAGCTCAATAGTGACTCTTTTTACCAGAAAAGAACTCTTGCTCGTAGGACCAGAAACTGCATGTGATTCAACTCCATTTAGGACTGCAAAACAAACGCCAGCTCGCCTTAAAAGAAACACACTCTGCTTTTGAGAAAAGAGCACTCTTCTACTCTACAGTCTTTCCTATGGGGTCCGAACTGTGATCTTGCTCAGAACAAAAGAACTGTGCTTCCTACACACACGGGCCATATCTAGTTCAACTCTGCTTAGGAAACTGACAAGAACAGTAGCTCCTCTTCAGTCCAATACTCTGTACTTGCTGAGAAGAGACGACAGTGCTGTTTGCACTGTGTATGTCAATGGGAGCGCAATAGTGACTTTCCATACCAAAAAACAACTCTAGCTCGTAGGACCAAAAACTGCATGTGATTCAACTCCATTTAGGACTGGGAAGCAAACGCTAGCTCGCCTTACAAGAAGCACACTCTGCTTTTGAGAAAAGAGCACTCTTCTACTCTACTGTGTTTCCTAAAGAGCCAGAATAGTGAGCTTGCTCAGAACAAAAGAACTGTGCTTCCCACACACAGGGGCCATATCTATTTCAACTCTGCTTAGGAAACTGAGAAGAACAGTAGTTCGTCTTCAGTCCAATACAGTGTACTTGCTGGGATTAGATGCGAGTGCTATTTGCACTATGTATGGCAATGGGAGCTCAATAGTGACTTTCCTTACCAGAAAACAACTCTAGCTCATAGGACCAAAAACTGCATGTGATTCAACTCCATTTAGGACTGCAAAACAAACGCTAGCTCGCCTTACTAGAAACACACTCTGCTTTTGAGAAAAGAGCACTCTTCTACTCTACTGTGTTTCCTACAGGGCCAAAACAGTGAGCTTGCTCAGAATAAAGGAACTGTGCTTCCTACACACACGGCTATATCTAGTTCAATTCTGCTTAGGAAACTGACAAGAACAGTAGATCCTCTTCCGTCCCATACACTGTACTTGCTGGGAACAGACGCCAGTGCTATTTGCCCTGTGTATGACAATGGGAGCACAATAGTGACTCTTCTTAACAGAAAACAACTCTTGCTCTTAGGACCAGAAACTGTATGTGATTCAACTCCATTTCTGACTGGGAAACAAACACTAGCTTGATTTACAAGAAAAACACTCTGCTTTTGAGAAAAGAGCAGTCTTCTACTCTACTGTGTTTCCTATAGGGCCAGAATAGTGAGCTTGCTCAGAACAAAAGAACTGTGCTTCCTACACTCACGGGCTATATCTAGTCCAACTCTGCTTAGGAAACTGACAAGAACAGTAGCTCCTCTTCAGTCCAATACACTGTACATGCTGGGAACAGACGCCAGTGCTATTTGCCTTGTGTATGATAATGGGAGCGCAATAGTGACTCTTCTTACCAGAAAACAACTCTTGATCGTAGGACCAGAAACTGCATGTGATTCAACTCCATTTAGGACTGGGAAACAAACGCTAGCTAGACTTACAAGAAACACACTCTGCTTTTGAGAAAAGAGCACTCTTCTACTCTACAGTGATTTCTATGGGGTCTGAACAGTGAGCTTGCTCAGAACAAAAGAACTGTGCTTCCTACACACACGGGCCATATCCAGTTCAATTCTGCTTAGGAAACTGACAAGAACAGTAGATCCTCTTCAGTCCTATACACTGTACATGCATGGGACAGATGCTAGTGCTATTTGCAATGTGTATGACAATGGGACCGCAATAGTGACTCTTCTTACCAGAAAACATCTCTTGCTCATAAGACCACAAACTGCATGTGATTCAACTCCATTTTGCACTGTGAAACAAACGCTAGCTCGCCTAACAAGAAACACACTCTGCTTTTGAGAAAAGATAACTCATCTACTTTACTGTGTTTCCTTTGGGATCCAAACAGTGAGCTTGCTCAGAACAAAAGAACTGTGCTTCCTACACACACGGGCTATATCTAGTTCAACTCTGCTTAGGAAACTGACAAGAACAGTAGCTCCGCTTCAGTCCAATACACTGTACTTCCTGGGAACAGACGCCAGTGCTATTTGCCTTGTGTATGCCAATGGGAGTTCAACAGTGACTCTTCTTCCAGAAAAAAAACTCTTGCTCATAGGACAAGAAACTGCATGTGATTCAACTCCATTTAGGACTGGGAAACAAACGCTAGCTCGCTTTACAAGAAAAACACTCTGCTTTTGAGAAAAGAGCAGTCTTCTACTCTACTGTGTTTCCTATAGGGCCAGAATAGTTAGCTTGCTCAGAACAAAAGAACTGTGCTTCCTACACACACGGGCTATATCTAGTTCAACTCTGCTTAGGAAACTGACAAGAACAGGAGCTCCTCTTCAGTCCAATACACTGTACATGCTGGGAACAGACGCCAGTGCTATTTGCCCTGTGTATGATAATGGGAGCGCAATAGTGACTCTTCTTACCAGAAAACAACTCTTGCTCGTACGACCAGACACTGCATGTGATTCAACTCCATTTATAACTGGGAAACAAACGCTAGCTCGCCTTACAAGAAACACACTCTGCTTTTGAGAAAAGAGCACTCTTCTACTCTACAGTGATTCCTATGAGGTCTGAACAGTGAGCTTGCTCAGAACAAAAGAACTGTGCTTCTTACACACACGGGCCATATCCAGTTCAATTCTGCTTAGGAAACTGACAAGAACAGTAGATCCTATTCAGTCCAATACACTGTACATGCAGGGGACAGATGCTAGTGCTATTTGCAATGTGTATGACAATGGGACCGCAATAGTGACTCTTCTTACCAGAAAACATCTCTTGCTCATAGGACCACAAACTGCATGTGATTCAATTCCATTTATAACTGGGAAACAAATGCTAGCTCGCCTTACAATAAACACACTCTGCTTTTGAGAAAAGAGCACTCTTCTACTCTAATGTGTTTCCTATGGGTTCGATCAGTGAGCTTACAGTACAAAAGAACTGTGCTTCATACACACACGGGCCATATCTAGTTCAACTATGCTTAGAAACTGACAAGAACAGTAGCTCCTCTTCAGTCCAATACACTGTACTTGATGGGAACAGACGCGAGTCCTCTTTGCACTGTGTGTGGCAATGGGAGCACAATAGTGATTTTCCTTACCAGAAAACAACTCTTGCTCGTAGGATCAAAAACTGCACGTGATTCAACTCCATTTAGGACTGGGAAACAAATGCTAGCTCCCCTTACAAGAAACACACTCTGCTTTTGAGAAAAGATCACTCTTCTACTCTACTGTGTTTCCTATAGGGCCAGAACAGTGAGCTTACTCAGAACAAAAGAACTGTGCTTCCTACACACACGGCCATATCTAGTTCAATTTTGCTTAGGAAACTAACAAGAACAGTAGATCCTCTTCAGTTCCATACACTGTACTGGCTGGGAACAGACGCGAGTGCTATTTGCACTGTATATGGCAATGGGAGAGAAATAGTGACTCTTCTTACCAGAAAACAACTCTTGCTCGTAGGACCAGAAACTGCATGTGATTCAACTCCTTTTAGGATGGGAAACAAACGCTAGCTCGCCTTACAAGAAACACTCTCTGCTTTTGAGAAAAGAGAACTCTTCTACTCTACTGTATTTCCTATAGGAACAGAATAGTGAGCTTGCTCAGAACAAAAGAACTGTGCTTCCTACACACACGGGCTATATCTAGTTCAACTCTGCTTAGGAAACTGACAAGAACAGTAGCTCCTCTTCAGTCCAATACACTGTACTTGATGGGAACAGACGCCAGTGCTATTTGAAATGTGTATGACAATGGGAGCTCAATAGTGACTCTTCTTACCAGAAAAAAACTCTTGCTCGTACTACCAGAAACTGCATGTGATTCAACTCCATTTAGGACTGCGAAACAAATGCCAGCTCGCCTTACAAGAAACACACTCTGCTTTTGAGAAAAGAGCACTCTTCTACTCTACAGTGTTTCCTATGGGGTCCGAACAGTGAGCTTGCTCAGAACAAAAAAACTTTGCTTCCTACACACACGGGCCATATCTAGTTGAACTCTACTTAGGAAACTGACAAGAACAGTAGCTCCTCTTCAGTCCAATACACTGTACTTGCTGGGAACAGACGCGAGTGCTATTTGCACTGTGTATGTCAATGGGAGCGCAATAGTGACTTTCCATACCAAAAAACAACTCTAGCTCGTAGGATCAAAAACTGCATGTGATTCAACTCCATTTTGGACTGGGAACCAAACGCTAGCTCGCCTTACAAGAAACACACTCTGCTTTTGAGAAAAGAACACTCTTCTACTCTACTGTGTTCCTATAGGGCCAGAATAGTGAGATTGCTCAGAACAAAAGAACTGTGCTTCCTACACACAGGGGCCATACCTCGTTCAACTCTGCTTAGGAAACTGACAAGAACAGTAGCTCATCTTCAGTCCCATAAACTGTACTTGCTGGGTACAACGCAAGTGCTATTTGCACTGTATATGGCAATGGGAGGGCAATAGTGACTCTTCTTACAAGTTAACATCTCTTGCTCATAGGACCAGAAACTGCATGGGATTCAAGTCCATTTCAGACTGGGAAACAAGCACTAGTTCGCCTTACAAGAAACACACTCTGCTTTGAGAAAAGAGCACTCTTCTACTCTACTTTGTTTCCTATGGCGTCCGAACAGTCAGCTTGCTCAGAACAAAAGAACTTTGCTTCCTACACACAGGGGCCATATCTAGTTCAACTCTGCTTAGGAAACTGACAAGAACAGTAGCTCCTCTTCAGTCCAATACACTGTACTTGATGGGAACAGACGCGAGTCCTCTTTGCACTGTGTGTGGCAATGGGAGGGCAATAGTGATTTTCCTTACCAGAAAACAACTCTTGCTCATAGGATCAAAAACTGCATGTGATTCAACTACATTTAGGACTGGGAAACAAACGCTAGCTCGCCTTACAAGAAACACACTCTGCTTTTGAGAAAAGAGCACTCTTCTACTCTACTGTGTTTCCTATAAGGGCCAAAACAGTGAGCTTGCTCAGAACAAAAGAACTGTGCTTCCTACACACACGCGCCATATCTAGGTCAATTCTGCTTAGGAAACTGACAAGAACAGTAGATCCTCTTCGGTCCCATACACTGTACTTGCTGGGAACAGACGCCAGTGCTATTTGCCCTGTGTATGACAATGGGAGCCCAATAGAGACTCTTCTTACCAGAAAACTACTCTTGCTCGTAGGACCAGAAACTGCATGGGATTCAACTCCATTTAGGACTGGGAAACAAACGCTAGCTTGCCTTACAAGATACACACTCTGCTTTTGAGAAAAGAGCACTCTTCTACTCTAAGGTGTTTCCTATGGGGTCCGAAAAGTGAGCTTGCTCAGAACAAAAGAACTGTGCTTCCTACACACAGGGGCCATATCCAGTTCTATTCTGCTTAGCAAACTGACAAGAACAGTAGCTCATCTTCAGTCCAATGCACTGTACTTGCTGCGAACAGACATGAGTGCTATTTACACTGTGTATGGCAATGGGAGCCCAATAGTGACTCTTCTTACCAGAAAACAACTCTTGCTCATAGGACCAGAAACTGCATGGGATTCAACTCCATTTAGGACTGCGAAACAAAGGCTAGCTCTCCTTACAAGAAACACACTCTGCTTTTGAGAAAAGAGGACTCTTCTACTCTACAGTGTTTCCTATGGGGTCCGAACAGTGAGCTTGCTCAGAACAAAAGAACTGTGCTTCCTACACACACGGGCCATATCTAGTTCAACTCTGCTTAGGAAACTGACAAGAACAGTAGCTCCCCTTCAGTCCAATACACTGTACTTGCTGGAGCAGACGTGAGTGCTATATGCACTGTTTATGGCAATGGTAGCACAATAGTGACTCTTCTTACCAGAAAACAACTCTTGCTCACAGGACCAGAAACTGCATGTGATTCAACTACATTATGGACTGGGAAACAAACGCTAGCTCGCCTTACAAGAAACACACTCTGCTTTTGAGAAAAGAGCACTCTTCTACTCTTCTGTGTTTCCTATAGGGCCAGAAGAGTGAGCTTGCTCTGAAAAAATGAAGTGTGCTTCCTTAACACACGGGCCATATATAGTTCAACTCTGCTTAGGAAACTGACAAGAACAGTAGCTCCTCTTCAGTCTAATACACTGTACTTGCTGGGAACAGACGCGAGTGCTATTTGCCCTGTGTATTTCAATGGGAGAGCAATAGTGACTCTCCTTACCAGAAAACAACTCTTGCTTGTAGGACCAGAAACTGCATGTGATTCAACTCCTTTAGGACTTGGAAACAAATGCTAGCTTGCCTTAGGAGAAACACACTCTGCTTTTGAGAAAAGAGCACTCTTCTACTCTACTGTGTTTCCTATAGGGCCAGAACAGTGAGCTTGCTCAGAACAAAAGAACTGTGCTTCCTACACACACAGGCCATATCTAGTTCAACTCTGCTTAGAAAACTGACAAGAACAGTAGATCCTCTTCTGTCCAATACACTGTACTTGCTGGGAACAGACACGAGTGCTATTTGCACTGTGTATGGCAATGGTACCACAATAGTGACTCTTCTTACCAGAAAAATCTCTTGCTCGTAGGACCTGAAACTGCATGTGATTCAACTCCATTTAGGACTGCGAAACAAAGGCTAGCTCGCCTTACAAGAAACACACTCTGCTTTTGAGAAAAGAGCACTCTTCTACTCTACAGTGTTTCCTATGGGGTCCGAACAGTGAGCTTGCTCAGAACAAAAGAACTGTGCTTCCTACACACACGGGCCATATCTAGTTCAACTCCACTGGAAACTGACAAGAACAGTAGCTCCTCTTCAGTCCAATACACTGTACTTAATGGGAACAGACGCGAGTGCTATTTACACTGTGTATGGCAATGGGAGCACAATAGTGACTTTCCTACCAGAAAACAACTCTTGCTCATGGGACCAAAAACTGCTTGTGATTCAACTCCATTTTGGACTGGGAAACAAACACTATCTCGCCTTACAAGGAACACAATCTGGTTTTGAGAAAAGATCACTCTTCTACTCTACTGTGTTTCCTATATTGCCAGAACAGTGAGCTTTCTCAGAACAAAAGAACTGTGCTTCCTACACAAACGGGCCATATCTAGTTCAACTGTGCTTAGGAAACTGACAAGAACAGTAGCTCCTCTTCAGTCCAATACACTGTACTTGCTGGGAACAGACGAGAGTGCTATTTGCAGTGTATGTGGCAACTGGAGCACAATACTGAATCTTCTTACCAGAAAATAACTCTTGCTCTTAGGACCAGAAACTGCATGGGATTCAACTCCATTTCGGACTTGGAAACAAACGCTAGCTCGCCTTACAAGAAACACACTCTGCTTCTGAGAAAAGAGCACTCTTCTACTCTTCTGTGTTTCCTATAGGGCCAGAAGAGTGAGCTTGCTCAGAACAAAAGAACTGTGCTTCCTATACACACGAGCCATATCTAGTTCAACTCTGCTTAGGAAACTGACAAGAACAGTAGATCCTCTTCAGTCTAATACACTGTAATTGCTGGGAACAGACGTGAGTGCTATTTGCACTGTTTATCGCAAAGGGAGCACAATAGTGACTTTCCTTACCAGAATACATCTTTTGCTTGTAGCACCAGAAACTGCATGTGATTCAACTCCATTTTGGACTGAAAAACAAATGCTAGCTCGCCTTACAAGAAACACACTCTGCTTTTGAGAAAAACACTCTTCTACTCTACTGTGTTTCCTATACTGCCAGAACAGTGAGCTTGCTCAGAACAAAAGAACTGTGCTTCCTACACACACGGGCCATATCTAGTTCAACTCTGCTTAGGAAAGTGACAAGAGCAGTAGATCATCTTCAGTCCAATACACTGTACATGCTGGGAACAGACGCGAGTGCTATTTGCCCTGTGTATGACAATGGGAGGGCAATAGTGACTCTTCTTACCAGAAAACAACTCTTGATCTTAGGACCAGAAACTGCATGTGACTCAACTAGATTTAGGACGGGAAAAAAACGTAGCTCGCCTTACAAGAAACACTCTCTGCTTTTGAGAAAAGAGCACTCATCTACTCTACTGTGTTTCCTATAGGGCCAGAATAGTGAGCTTGCTCAGAACAAAAGAACTTTGCATCCTACACACACTGGCTATATCTAGTTCAACTCCGCTTAGGAAACTGACAAGAACAGTTGGTCCACTTCAGTCCAATACACTGTACTTGCTGGGAACAGACGCCAGTGCTATTTGCCCTGTGAATGACAATGGGAGCTCAATAGTGTCTCTTCTTACCAGAAAAATCTCTTGCTCATAGGACCTGAAACTGCATGTGATTCAACTCCATTTAGGACTGCAAAACAAACGCTAGCTTGCCTTACAAGAAACACACTCTGCTTTTGAGAAAAGAGCAATCTTCTACTCTACAGTGTTTCCTATGTGGTCTGAACAGTGAGCTTGTTCAGAACAAAAGAACTGTGCTTCCTACACACACGGGCCATATCTAGTTCAACTCTACCTAGGAAACTGACAAGAACAGTAGCTCCTCTTCAGTCCAATACACTGTACTTAATGGGAACAGACGCGAGTGCTATTTGCACTGTGTATGGCAATGGGAGCACAATAGTGACTTTCCTTACCAGAAAACAACTCTTGCTCGTAGGACCAAAAACTGCATGTGATTCAACTCCATTTAGTACTGCGAAACAAACGCTAGCTCGCCTTATAAGAAACACACTCTGCTTATGATAATAGAGCACTCTTCTACTCTTCTGTGTTTCCTTTAAGTTCCAAACAGTGAGCTTGCTCAGAACAAAAGAACTGTGCTTCCTACACACACGGGCTATATCTAGTTCAACTCTGCTTAGGAAACTGACAAGAACAATAGCTCCTCTTCAGTCCTATACACTGTACTTGCTGGGAACAGACACCAGTGCTATTTGCCCTGTGTATGACAATGGGAGCTCAATAGTGACTCTTCTTACCAGAAAAAAACTCTTCCTCCTAGGACAAGAAACTCCATGTGATTCAACTCCATTTAGGACTGCAAAACAAACGCTAGCTCGCCTTACAAGAAACACACTCTGCTTTTGAGAAAAGAGCACTCTTCTACTCTACAGTGTTTCCTATGTGGTCTGAACAGTGAGCTTGCTCAGAACAAAAGAACTGTGATTACTACACACACGGGCCATATCTCTTCAACTCTATTTAGGAAACTGACAAGAACAGTAGCTACACTTCAGTCCAATACACTGTACTTAATGGGAACAGACATGAGTGCTATTTGCATTGTGTATGGCAATGGGAGCACAATAGTGACTTTCCTTACCAGAAAACAACTCTTGCTCGTAGGACCAAAAACGGCATGTGATTCAACTCCTTTTAGGACTGGGAAACAAACACTAGCTCGCCTTACAAGAAACACACTCTGCTTTTGAGAAAAGATCACTCTTCTACTCTACTGTGTTTCCTATAGGGCCAGAACAGTGAGCTTGCTCAGAACAAAAGAACTGTGCTTCCTACACACACGGCCATATCTAGTTCAATTCTGCTTAGGAAACTGACAAGAACAGTAGATACTCTTCAGTCCAATACACTGTACATGCTGGGAACAGACGCCAGCATATTTGTAATGTGTATGTCAATGGGAGTGGAATAGTGACTTTTCTTATCAGAAAACAACTCTTGCTCGTAGAACCAGAAACTGCATGTGATTCAACTCCATTTAGGACTGGGAAACAAACACTAGGTCGCCTTACAAGAAAAACACTCTGCTTTTGAAAAAAGATCTCTCTTCTACTATACTGTGTTTCCTATAGGGCTAGAACAGTGAGCTTGCTCAGAACAAAAGAACTGTGCTTCCTACAGACACGGCCATATCTAGGTCAATTCTGCTTATGAAACTGACAAGAACAGTAGCTCCTCTTCAGTCCAATACACTGTACATGCTGGGAACAGAAGCCAGTGCTATTTGTAATGTGTATGACAATGGGAGCGCAATATTGACTCTTCTTACCACAAAACAACTCTTGCTCGAAGGACCAGAAACTGCATGTGATTCAACTCCATTTACGACTGCGAAACAAATGCTAGCTCACCTTACAAGAAACATACTCTGCTTTTGAGAAAAGAGCACTCTTCTACTCTACTGTGTTTCCTATAGGGCCAGAATAGTGAGCTTGCTCAGAACAAAAGAACTGTGCTTCCTACACACACCGGCAATATCTAGGTTAATTCTGCTTACGAAACTGACAAGAACAGTAGCTCCTCTTCAGTCCAATACACTGTACATGCTCGGAACAGACACAAGTGCTATTTGCACTGTGTATGGCAATGGGAGCACAATAGTGACTTACCTTACCAGAAAACAACTCTTGCTCTTAGGATCAAAAACTGCATGTGATTCAACTCCATTTAGGACTGGGAAACAAACGCTAGCTCGCCTTACAAGAAACACACTCTGCTTTTGAGAAAAGATCACTCTTCTTCTCTATTGTGTTTTCTATAGGGCCAGAACAGTGAGCTTGCTCAGAACAAAAGAACTGTGCTTCCTACACACATGGCCATATCTAGTTCAATTCTGATTAGGAAACTGACAAGAACAGTATATCCTCTTCAGTCCAATACACTGTACATGCTGGGAACAGACGCCAGTGCTATTTGCCCTGTGTATGACAATGGGAGTGCAATGGAGATTCTTCTTAACAGAAAACAACTCTTGCTCATAGGACCAGAAACTGCATGTGATTCAACTCCATTTAGGACTGGGAAACAAATGCTAGCTCGCCTTACAAGAAACACACTCTGCTTTTGAGAAAAGTTCACTCTTCTACTCTAATGTGTTTCCTATGGGTTCGATCAGTGAGCTTACAGTACAAAAGAACTGTGCTTCCTACACACAGGGGCCATATCTAGTTCAACTCTGCTTAGGAAACTGACAAGAACAGTAGCTCCTCTTCAGTCCAATACACTGTACTTGATGGGAACAGACGCGAGTCCTCTTTGCACTGTGTGTGGCAATGGGAGCGCAATAGTGACTTTCCTTACCAGAAAACAACTCTTTCTCGTAGGATCAAAAACTGCATGTGATTCAACTCCATTTAGGACTCGGAAAAAAATGCTAGCTCCCCTTACAAGGAACACTGTGCTTTTGAGAAAAGATCACTCTTCTACTCTACAGTGTTTCCTATAGGGCCAGAACAGTGAGCTTGCTCAGAACAAAAGAACTGTGCTTCCTACACACACCGGCAATATCTAGGTCAATTCTGCTTACGAAACTGACAAGATCAGTAGCTCCTCTTCAGTCCAATACACTGTACATTCTCGGAACAGACGCAAGTGCTATTTG